>NC_063445.1:28483685-28783685 GCF_020379485.1 Brassica napus | reverse complement strand
ATCAGCAGAAGATGGGTATTCGCGTCTGCCATCATATCTCGAGCAAATCTCCTTAGCAAATCCCGATTCTATCACGGCTATAGAACTTGATTCTATCAATAGATTTAAGTATCTATTTCTCTCTTTTGGAGCTTCTATCAAAGGTTTTAAGTATCAGAGAAGGGTCATTGTGGTGGATGGGACTCACCTAAGTGGGAAATATGGAGGTGTTATGTTAGTTGCAGCCGCACAAGATGGGAATTTTCAGATATTTCCATTGGCTTTTGGGATCGTAGATGCTGAAGATGAACCTTCTTGGGAATGGTTTTTCACAAAATTGGCTAGTTGTGTATCTGATGAGCAGCCTCTGGTGATAGTCTCTGACCGGCACGCGGCCATTAAAAGTGCGTGTGATAAGGTGTTTCCTTGGGCAACCCGAGAATATGTTATTATCACCTTCAAGATAACATTGTCAAAAAGTTTAAAGGGAAACATCTCTTGTACTTGGTGAAAGGTGCTGCTTATGCTCATACGGTTTCAGATTTTGACCGGTACATGGCTGAGATACGGAGTGCAAACCCGGACCTTGCAACGTATTTGGAGAATGCCGACGTCAGCCTATGGTCAAGGGTTTATTGTCAGGGGGACATGTACAACATAAAGACAAGCAACATCGCTGAATCTATTAATTCCGCTCTGAAGCGAGCTAGAGGATTTCCGGTTCAGTTCCTGTTGGAGTTCATAAGGGAGAAGCTAGGAAAGTGGTTTTGGAAAAGGAGAGAAGATGCTTTGAGTCTCCCAACTCAACATAGTCGAGGTGTTGAATACTTGCTTGTTGTTCGATCGGAGATAGCGGATACGATGACGGTACAACCAATTGATGGATGGCGATTCTTTGTGAAAGGTGGGAAAATGGACTGTGTGGTTGATTTGGAACATGGAAAGTGTGATTGTGGTGTCTATGCAGTGGAGAAAATACCTTGCTCTCATGCTATAGCTGCTGGAACATCTGTTGGTTTGCATATCTCCACACTTGTATGTCCAGTGTACTCAAAGGATTTTCTGTTTGCAGGATACTCAGAGAATATATATCCTTGTGTTGGACAACAAGTTGAGGAACACACATGTTTTCCTCCGGAAGTAAAACGTGGTCCGGGAAGACAGAAGAAATCAAGATGGCAATCTTGGTTGGAGCTATCCAGGATGAGAGGACGCAAACTCCGGAAGCAACACAGGGTTTATAGATGCTCAAAATGCAAGGAAACTGGCCATACGAAACCACAATGTAAGTCGTCCAGTGATTAGTCTTCCAGAAGACTTTCCATTAAGTCGTCCATAAGGTCGTCCAGGGTTTTTTCTTCCAGAAGACCTTCAAGTTAGTCGTCCAGTGATTAGTCTTCTAGAAGACCTTCAATTAAGTCGTCCAGAAGGTCGTCCATTTAGTCGTTCAGGGTTTTTTCTTCCAGAAGACCTTCAAGTTAGTCGTCCAGTGATTAGTCTTCCAGAAGACCTTCAATTAATTCGTTCAGAAGGTTGTCCAGTTAGTCGTCCAGGGTTTTTTCTTCCAGAAGACCTTCAAGTTAGTCGTCCAGTGATTAGTCTTCCAAAAGACCTTCAATTAAGTCGTCCAGAAGGTCGTCCAGTTAGTCGTACAGGGTTTTTTCTTCCAGAAGACCTTCAAGTTAATCGTCCAGTGATTAGTCTTCCAGAAGACCTTCAATTAAGTCGTCCATAAGGTCGTCCAGTTAGTCGTCCAGGGTTTTTTCTTCCAGAAGACCTTCAAGTTAGTCGTCCAGTGTTCAGTCTATGTACTAAAAATTTGTGTTATGAACTTATCTGTGTCAACTTCTTTGTCAAATTGCACTACCAAACAAATTTGAGATGGTCTTGCCCTTTATATTATCTGAAATATAGTTACAAAAGGTCACTGCTCAGAAGACTTTCCATACTACTTATAGTTAAGTCGTCCAACATTCCAGACGACTTAACTGTAAGTCTTCTGCGCTGAATATAGTTACAAAATAGGGATCAAGTTCAAATACAAAATAGGGATCAAGTTCAAATACACACAGCCTAATCTATCTAAAGTGGCCTGTTTATCACCCGTCATACGTACTCAGGATGTCATCCATGTCCTTGTTTTCGAACTCATGCATGTCAGGAAGCTCTTGAAATATATCCACCGCCATTTTATCCCTCATACTCTTCCCGTTGGGCTTAGCAAAGTCTTTTTTACTAAACTCTATCCCATGAGCATGACATTCAATGTACTTTAGAGTGTACACGCCACAATCACCAGCTCGGGCCGGAGGTATATTGGTCGGTCTCTCATATGTGAATGGCTCCAGGCTGTATTGGGCACGTACTTCGTCTGAGGAAGCGCACTCAACAAGCAGATAAGGGACCATGTAGAGAAAAGGCTCCATTACCACATCGAGTTCTTCTAGAGAGATACTGGAACAAATGCTGTCAAAGACGATTATGTGCCTTTTAGGGATCGATATCCACATAGCAATCCAATGACTGTCGGCGAAGTTTACTGGCGCATAGATATCATCAATATCCGTCCCCCAAACCTTGTTCGATTGGCAAAATGATGGTATAGTGCCTGCATAATAATTCCACGCCCCACCAGGGAGTCTTCTTCCTAAACCATTGTGATCGGGCTTCGAGTCCTTAAAATCCTTGAAGTTGAATATCCATTGTTGAGCAAAGAGATGATCAAGGAAGCACATTCTCTCGCTCCTGAAATGTTGTGGATTAGCGTTGTACCTCTTCCTCAGTACATTAATCCAAGCATCAATATGCTGCATATAAAATATAGTACAAGTCAGAAGATATCAGATGACTTAGTGGTAAGTCGTCTACGTAGAAGACTTACCAGACGACTTACAAGTAAGTCGTAGACGAATTAAGTCGTCTGATAAGTCGTCTACGTAGAAGGCTTACCAGACGACTTACAAGTAAGTCGTCTATGTCATAGCAGAAGACTTACACGGTCCTCCAGTCACTCTAGGGAGGTTCGGAGGATTTGATACCACCAAGTTCTACTTTTACGTGGTTTTTTATCGAGAGCTGTTCTATAATGACTGCAAACACAAAATATTGAAAAGCAATCAGGTTTTATGGGAAAAGCAAGCTATTATGTGAAAAGCAAGCTATTATGGGAAAAGCAAACACTTACGGACAAGATTTCAACCAATCAGCGAGCTCCTTCAACTTCGTCTTGTCAATTGGTGCAAAAGGATTATAGCCTGGATAAAGCTTTCTGTTTGAAATGATCACTCTGGCCGTGCTGTTTCCCGTATAAGGAGATTTCTGTGAGGCAGCAAGTTTCCTTGTTCGATCACTCTTTGCACGGCAAAGTGCCAAAGCAGCATCCCTATTTTCTAGATATCTAGCATCGTCCTTCTTTAAATCTGAAACAGTGGATTGATTTTTGTCCAATAGAACAAGGCTCGGTTCTGGAGCTTTATCTTCCGAGGAACTAGCATCTGCGGGCACAGCTGAGGGCACATCTGCGGGCACATCTGCGGGCACATCTGGACCTTTATCCTCCGCCAAGCTCTTCCTTCCCGCGTTCGTCCCATTGACACTTTCACTCTGCAATATACAAGATGGGTTTATACAATAATAACCAAAAATCCATTTCAAACAATAATAACCAATGAGTGTCTTCAAACATGAAACAAAATACATATATAAAATCCATACACTATAAACAAAGCACACATGTTCTGACATACAAGAAACAAAGCAAATGCAATTTTTCAATTCTTATTCTTAAGACTTTGTCTAGTCAATCTCTTGTTGTGAGAGGATTCGTTACTAACCCCGGGTTCGAGCGTCGGTTTAGGTGGAGAGGTAGTGTTTTGAGATGATGTCCCTTTCCGTTTTGTGGTGATACCAACCTTCTTCTCCACAGCTTCCACCCTTTCCGACAGATACTTGATCTCCTTAAGGCACGTCCCAAACCCTTCCCTCATGGCATCAGCTATGTCCTTGAACATGGTTTTAATATCCTCTTTGGTCAACCCACCAACAGCCGCAGTCACCTCTTCACTAGCCTCTGCAGCTGCCTCTTCACTAGCTTCAGCATGTGCCTATTTACGAGCTTTCTTCCGAGGTCTTGGACTGTCTTCCTTCACTACTTTTTTCTTCGCTGGACTCACACCCGCCGGCTTTGTATTGACCCAAGTACCGGTGAATTCCCAGCAATCCATGGTCCACTTCCACAGTTTCTTCACAAACATGAGTTTAATTATGTTCTCCGCGAGCGTGTCCTCAACATCAAACTCCCATTTTGAAAACATTTCAGCAGTGTCCTTTTCAACAAAGTTGATCACCCTAGTCTGATAAATAGAAGATATGAACTTAGATATTTGACGGATTAAGAAAGATGGAAAGAAAAGACTTCACAGACGACTTATAATTAAGTCGTCTGGAAAGTCTTCCAGCTGGACGACTTAATAGACGACTTATAATTAAGTCGTCTGGAAAGTCTTCCAGCTGGAAGACTTAGTAGAAGACTTATAATTAAGTAGTCTGGATAGTCTTCCCAGACGACTTAATTATAAGGCTTCTACTAAGTCATCCAGCTGGAAGACTTTCCAGATGACTTAATTATAAGTCTTCTACTAAGTCATCTAATTGGAAGACTTATCAGACGACTTAATTATAAGTTTTCTGCGAAGTCGTCCAGATTGAAGTAAATACCTGACTGAGGATAGCCTCTTTAAACTGTCTGCGTCCTTTGCGACCCTTGTAAGCCAGTATCGGTGGAGACGGATTGTTTGGGAGAGGATTACTAGAAGTAGCACCCAATTCCGGAAGAGCTGTGTACACCCAGACCTGGAGAGCTTGCGCAAACCCATTAATAGTGCAACAACTCGAAATATCTCTGCCCTTCACAGAGTCCATCAGCACCTTAAACGCGACTCTCCCCCATGGATAATTCTCAAACCGTTCTAGCCCCATCACTAGCCTTGCCAGACTAACCCGTGTAGGGGTTGAATACTTTCTCCCTTCAATGTATCCAGTGAAGATGGCAAGGTACGCGAGCCGCTTGCGATCATCCCGAGACCACCCTTCGCATCTCTCAAGTACTGCTATTATCTCCTGAGTAGATGGCCCAACTTCGACATGAACTCCCAGCATCTCCCAAAAAGAAGTCAACTCCTTTGTAACAGCAGAGTGAGGTCTCTCAAGGTCCTCGATGTACTCGCAGTTTAGACCAGTGAGGTTTTCAAACTCACAGTGAAAACTTCACAGGTTCTGGACCAACGAGACTCCACAGCTCATACTTCTTCTTTATGTCCAGCTGGAAACCGAGCATGTAGTGAACCAGCCTTGAAGCCCAATCAAATCCCAACTCTTGGAACTCGATGAAAACTCCCAACTTCGACTACTTCAGCTCTTCATATTCGTCATCATGAAGAGCTTTCTTTAAAGCAGCATGCAACGTCCAACAAGTATGATACGAAATGCTATGCACTGCGGGGGGCTCTTCCCCTAATGTATATATCCATTTTTTTTTCTTGCAAAACAATCAAAGACAACCATCTCAAACAATCAAAGACTTATAATTAAGTCATCTGGCAAGTTTTCCAGCTTTCCAGACGACTTAATTATAAGTCTTCCAAGACTTCCAGTTTTATGTTCACCTTTTCCTCAATCAATCACTCGACAGTAAGAGATATAACTTACCGGCGGCGGAGTTCAACGAGACGCCTCTGAGAGAATGCGCGCTAGGGTTTCCTCTCGGATCTTAAATAGAGGAAGCGGCTGTGAAAACGGTGGTGAGAACGACGGTGATAACGGTGGAGAGATAACCGGCGGTGAGAACGATGAGAACGATGGATTAGAGAGAATCGACGGAAATCGCCTTCGAAATCGCCTTTGAGAGAAACAACTTTAGGGTTTTCTGATTTTCGATAAACAGTGAAAAAAAAAACACATTATATATGGCCGGTAAATAATCCGGTTAGGTTTAAAAGTACATTGTAAAATTAAAGGTTTGGTCCGGTTTGGACGACTTACTAGTAAGTCGTCTGTTGAATATTGTACATCAGACGACTTACTTGTAATTCGTCCCAGACCCTAAATTTAACCCCTAAACTAAATTGACTAAATTAACTAACTAACCACGTTATAAACCTATAGTTATACTTAAATAGTGTTTACTATACACAGAAATAAAAACACTTAGGTAAATTTTAAAGTTTTCAAAAAAACATTTATCATGCCAAAATCTAACCCTAAGAACACATACAATACTACAACATATGTTGACAAAACCTAAACCAAAGAATATCATGACTCACTACTTTCACTCATCTATGTTGAAAACAATTAACTTTTGTTATATCTTAATTTATATCTCTTAAAACATATGTTAATTACATGATTTCAATTTTTCACTTATCAAAATATTTTTTACAAAATTTTTAAATTATTTCTAAGTAAAACTAGTCCAGACGACTTACGGGGGTTAGAAACGTAAAAAAAAATTCGGTTTTTTTTGTTTGTTCACAAGGGGTTGGTTGTAATTTCAATAGCCTTTTAGGTTACTTTTGCATTTGATTCAAGTTTGGGTTAACCTTTGTGTTTGAAATCAAGTTGTGAGTCATATTTGGTAATTTTCCCTAATTTTAAATTAAGAAAATATTATTTCTCATATACATCTCTTGCAAATTTAAACATAAAACACAAACCACAAATCATATAAAAATAATAATTTTGATTACAAGTAAAGTATATCCCGCCAGTAGGGCGTGCCGCCCTTAGTTATTAAAATATTTAAGTTCCAGAAAGTATTTTTGTTTCTACCTACCGTCCATTGCAAGGCAAGTTTCTAGAGGTGATTAAAGAAAGATGTGATCGTTTAAATTTACACCATCTGTTACACTTTTCAATATTAGAAAAAGGTCAAACCAAACAAATGAGTTTGTACTATAATCTATCTGAAATTAGATTATCAGCCAAAAAAAACCCCTTAAATAACAACCGTTAGAAAAGAGGAAATCCTCTAACCCATTACAAAATCAAAACATTTTAACATTTTTTTTTCATTTTCTGAGATCCAAGTGAAGTTTTTTCTCTCAAAGGATATTTGTTCTTTTCCATCCTTTTGTTTGTTATTATTTCTCAAAAGGATAAGTAAATATATAGAAGAGAAATAATGTGGCTACCAAAAGCAAATAACGGAGGAAAGAAAGAAACAGGAAAAGGTTCATTAGCAGTTGCAATAGACAAAGACAAAGGAAGCCAACATGCTCTTAAATGGACCATCGAAAATCTTGCTTCTCGTGGCCAAACCATCTCTCTCATTCATGTCCTCTCCAAATCACATTCTTCTTCTTCTTCAGGTTCTAAACACTTCTCACATTCATCATTTATTAGGGTTCTTCTCGACGGAAAGAACCCTAAGTTTTGTTTTTTTTATGCTGTAGATATTGCAGAAGCAACACCACAGCAGAAGCAGGAATCAGAGAAGTTAGCTCAAGATCTCTTCGTGTCCTTCCACTGTTACTGTTCCCGTAAAGAGGTGTTGACAATCAAACCCTATGCTTTTAGAGTTAGGATCTTTTAACAATTTTTGATATATTTATTGGAGCAGATAAACTGTCAAGACATATTACTTGAAGACATAGACAAAGTGAGAGCCATTACCGAATATGTTTCATCTTCCGCAATAGAAAACCTAGTCGTTGGAGCTGCATCACGTAATGGCTTCATGAGGTATATATTGTAGTCTTTCTTCTTTCATATTTTGTAACAAAGTCTTGAATATATATAATATTCTCTGAGCAGACGATTCAAAACGGATTTGCCAACAACTGTATCAAAGCAAGCTCCAGATTTCTGCAATGTTTATGTCATTTCAAAAGGCAAGATTGCTTCAGTAAGAAATGCATCTCGTCCTGCTCCTTATAAAAGTTCAAAGCAGCTCTCTGAGTTTGACAATCAACACCCTACCACTCCTGAGCAAGCACCAAAACACCATGATCATAGCCATTCTGCAGGTTTGATTACTTCCTTAACAAAAAACCAAAAATGTATTCTCAGAATCTGTTCTTATTTTGTGTTTCATTGGTTTTTGCCAACAGGTAGTACGCCATCCAGGCCTCGTCGATCAGTTGAATATGATTCTATACGGTAAGGACATCTGAAGCTATTAAAATGATGTCTTTAGTCAATGTTCTAAAGAAATCGGTATAGCGTGTAGGCCTAAACGACAAATCGGTCATAATCGAAAACAATGTTAAGAAATCTAATTTAAACCGTTTAAACCATTTTAAATCGGTTAAAGTAGTTTAAGTTGGTCTAATTTGATTTAAATTTATGTAAATCAGTCAGTGTAAGTCCACAAGTTTGTTTGATTTTGTTTTTGTATATCTATTTGTTATAATTCTTCAAAATAATTTTATAACTAAACTTAATCAATTAAAGTATATAATATATAATAAATAAACAAATAATTCGTTGACGTCTAGTCCCTTGATATTGAATAATCCCTAGTCACTAGGCCTATACAAATCATTCTAGTAAACATTGGGTCTAAAAGATTTTGAACATTTTATAAATTTTTTGTAGATCACCGCTAGTGAGACGACAAGGCAAACAATATGGAGACTTATATGATTCAGATAGCGACCTTTCATTCATCAGTCCATCTTCACATAGAGACTCTCATGACATTTCCTTCATCAGCTCAGGGAGACCAAGCGTTGACCGCTCTTCCTTCACTCACGATTTTCCTGAATCTGGAAGGAGTTCAAGAATGTCAACAAGCTCAGAGTTTAAGTTCAGTGATCCTAGTTTCCCTAATGAATCATCTACATTCTCTGAAGAGAGTGGTGGAACATCTTCATATTCATCTCAAGGCGTGGTTAGTACTAGTAGTTTTACTCAAGATCCTTCACTATTTTCTTTTTCTCTTAAAATGTTGTGAAGAAACGTGAATTATTCACGAAGAAAACAAAGAATACTTAGAGAGGCAAATACCCGTTTTAGGATATATATATATATTTATTATATGAATGAATTTATACAACCTCAAAACCTAATTTTCATTTTCCATTTAGGAAAAAACCATAATCTACTAAAGATTCATCCGGCCCAAGGATGTGGCATTTTATTGAGATTTACTTCCAGAATCAACATAAAGATTTCATTTAGAATGTTTGCTTAGATGTGTGTTTGTTTGTTTGTTTTGTTGCAGGATGATATTGAAGCTGAAATGAAGAGGCTGCGTCTAGAGCTCAAACAAACCATGGATATGTATAGTACAGCCTGCAAAGAAGCTTTAAGTGCTAGACAACAGGTAATAAAATACACTAGGCATTGAACTCTATAACTCCTGTTTATTGTAGTGGAAGGAGACTAATACATATAAACTGAATGTTGTTTTTCTGATATTTTAGGCATCGGCCCTGCAAAAGCTCAGAACTGAAGAGGAAAGAAGGTTAGAAGAAGCAAAGAGTTCAGAGGAAGCAGCAATGTCAATAGTGGAAAAGGAGAGAGCTAAAGCCAAAGCAGCCTTGGAAGCTGCAGAAGCTGCAAAGAGATTAGCAGAAGTGGAAGCTAAGAGAAGAGTAACTGTAGAAATGACGGCTTTGAAAGAATCAGATTCATTCTCTCATGGATTTGTTCGGTATAGGAAATACACTGTTGAAGAAATAGAAGAAGCCACTTCAAATTTTGACGAGTCTAAAAAAGTTGGAGAAGGAGGCTATGGTCCTGTCTTTAGAGGCTATCTTGATCACACAAGTGTTGCTGTTAAAGTTCTACGTCCTGATGCAGCTCAAGGAAGATCACAGTTTCAAAAAGAGGTAATAAAAAAACATTTTTACAAAAGTGTTTTCATCGTTACACAAACATATCGAGTAGGCACGGGTTTTCGAAATTTAGCTAGTTCGGTTCGAGCAAAACCAGCTGAACTGAACCGGAAAAAGTTCGGTACGGTCATGTATTCTGGTAGTTCGGTTTTTTAAAATTTTACCAAAATAAACCAAAGTTTTTTGTTTCGATTATATTTCGTTAAAAATTTGGTTAAATTCAGGTATTTTCGGTTAAGTCGGGTTATTCAGTTCAAAATTTTGGTTAATTCAATTTAAAATTTGGTTAACAATTTTTTTTTTTGAAAAACCGAACTAACTGATTACCGAACCAAACTAACTGATTACTGAACCAAACCAAACCGAAAATAAAAGTTTTTTAATAAACCTGCTGAAATGAATCAAACTCGTAACCGAACTAACCGAAAATTTTGGTTCGGTTTGGTTCGGTTCAAAACCGCATGCCTAAACATATCTTTAAATGTTTTTTTGCAGGTTGAAGTGTTGAGCTGTATAAGGCATCCTAACATGGTGCTTCTTCTTGGAGCTTGTCCCGAATTTGGGATCCTTGTTTATGAATACATGGCAAAAGGAAGCTTAGAGGACAGACTTTTCATGCAAGGCAACACACCGCCAATTACTTGGCAGCTACGTTTCAGAATCGCTGCTGAGATAGCTACAGGACTACTCTTCCTCCATCAGACCAAACCTGAACCAATTGTCCACAGAGACCTTAAACCAGCAAACGTGCTCTTAGACTACAACTACGTCAGCAAGATCAGTGATGTAGGGCTAGCCAGATTAGTCCCTGCAGTAGCAGAGAACGTTACACAGTACCGAGTTACTTCAGCTGCAGGAACATTCTGTTACATTGATCCTGAGTATCAACAGACAGGAATGTTAGGCGTGAAATCAGATGTTTATTCACTAGGGATCATGCTGCTGCAGATCTTGACAGGGAAACAGCCAATGGGTTTGACTTATTACGTTGAACAAGCGATAGAAGAAGGGAGACTTAAGGATATGCTTGATCCAGCAGTACCGGATTGGCCTATGGAAGAAGCTATGTCGTTAGCTAAGCTTTCACTTCAATGTGCAGAGTTAAGAAGGAAAGATAGACCTGATCTTGGGAAAGAGATATTGCCTGAGCTTAATAGGTTAAGAGATATTGGTGAAGAGAGTCTAGGGAATGTGTTTAATGCAGGAAGGCACGGGAACTCTGCTAACACTAGCCAAGTCTCCATCTCATCATCTGTGAGTTTTGTTCTTTATCTAAAACTTCTCGTAAATGTTTGAACTTTATGTTGTTTTGTAACCTTTTTATATTTGTTTGTTCCTTGCAGAGTGATCCTTTTGTAACGAGTTCAGAATCTCTACCTGAAGAATCTCAATCCTAGTTTTGGGATCATCTTGTTGAGATTTAACGCTAAAGATTTGCAGGAATTAAAACAAAGACGGCAAGTTTCTTTGATGTTCATCAGAAGCTTGAAGAAGAAGTTAGGGTAGAGCCTAGAGAATCTGTTATAGTATGGATATTGTAATGGCTTATAATAAGACCCATCAAGGGTATAAACCCATAATCTGTAAGATTGGCCACACTAATGTATTAAAACAATGACATTATTTAAATGGAATACATTATATTTATCAGTAAACAAAAGCAGACATGAAACTAATATATCCTAATCTTCGGAACTGTTTCTTGCCTGAAATAGAGAGAACTGTAACTCTCAGAAAAACTGTATTGAGAGTTATTGATTGGTTGAATTCATTGCTACGGAGCAGACATATGTCTGTCCGAGTGGGAGGCAAATCAAGAAGAGCAAGAAGTGCTAGAAAGATGAAATCTAGTAGAATGAGAGTTAACAAAATCTCTAGAAGTCACATTGGGCTGATTAAATGTCTCTAGACTTGCTTAAAAGTGTCACTAAACTCAAAAACAGAAACATCTCGTTTATTCAGATGAAATGAACACAAAACCAATTAATCCATGGGACACACTCATAATCATAACCAACCTCTCTCCCTACCTCTATGTATGTGCAGGAGACGGTCTCTAGGTGGGTAAGTAATGGTCCTCACTTACAGGAAAACCGGTGCCATGACAAGAGTTATAGTCGCAAGCATCTTGATGAGCACATGAATGGAGGGACCAGCCGTGTCCTTGAACGGATCTCCCACACTGCAATTTTCAAATCAATACTAATGAGAAAAATCACTTTTATGAATACAACTTTGGTTGAGATTTTTTTTTTTGAAGTAAAAAAACGAAATGCTTACGTATCACCAGTCACCGCTGCTTTGTGAGCTTCACTTCCTTTGCCACCGAGTGCACCTGTCTCTATGTATTTCTTTGCATTGTCCCAAGCACCACCCGCTGTGTTTAGGAATAGTGCCATTAAGATACCACAAACAGTTGCAAACATGAGCATAGACGCTACAACTTTAGCTCCAAGCAGAGGTTGTCCCGTGTAGTATCCCAAGATCCGGAACACCAAACCTGAGAGAGAGAGAGAGCACAAGAGGTTTTGTTTTGGTCACAATCTTCTTGCTTTGGTACAATAAAAAAAATCATTATTAACTTACCAACTACAATGGGTGATGCTATAGCCAACGCTCCTGGTTTTATCATTTCCCTCAAAGCTGCAGATGCTACGATGGCAACACAGCGGCTATAATCTGGCTTCTCCTTGTACTCCTGTTACAGCAAGTTAGTCAACAACGACAAGCCCATAAACATAGAAGAAGAAGGAAAACTATGCTCACCATTATGCCAGGCCTCTCTATAAATTGTCTTCTTACTTCGTTAACAACCTCTTGTGCAGTTCGTCCAACTGCTGCGCATGCCCAAGCACTAAAGAGGAATATAAGCATGGAACCTAATAGTCCACCTACGAAGACTTCTGGGATAGCAATATCAACCTGTTTTTTTCCGAGGATGAGTATGAGAAGCTGTCTGAACATGAAAGATACAACAAAGGTTTGGAGTGACATTTACCTCTTTGAAAGACACACTAGCAAACGCTGAAACCTCGTCCATATACGCACTAAAAAGAAGGAACGACGCAAGTGCAGCAGACCCAATGGCAAAACCTTTTGTTGCTGCTTTTGTTGTGTTCCCAACAGCATCAAGAAGATCAGTGATCTCACGGACACTCTCTGGCTACATTAATTACGTCTACATTAATATATATATATATTTAAAACAGAGAAGCCTTTAAAACCAATCATGTGACATTTACCTGCTGGCTCATCTCGACGATTCCACCAGCGTTATCAGCTATGGGGCCAAACATGTCCATAGTAAGAACATAAGCTGCAGTGCTTAGCATTCCCATAGTAGCAACAGCTGTTCCGAATAGCCCTCCAGTGGGGATTCCGTTTTCATCAACTAGTCCCGAGGTATTGCCCAGCCAATAAGCAGATATTATAGCAACACTTATAACCAAGACGGGAAGAGCTGTCGATTCCAGACCCAAGCTGACCCCAGCAATTATATTGGTTCCGTGGCCAGTCGAGCTAGCAAGAGCCAGCGTCCTAACAGGCTCATGCTTATAGTCTGTGTAATATTTGGATATCCAGACAAATGCATAGGCTGTGATGATGCCAACCAACCCACATAGAGCGAAACTGAACCATGCAGATGGAGCTTGTTCGGTGTAAAGCAACCAGCGAGTGGACTACAAAACATATATAATGATGTCAGAAGAAGATTAAAGAAAATCAATGAGAATTCTGAAATCAACAGAAGAAAGAAGACAGTAAATGGTCGGAGTCGACAATATTACCGCGCCAAAAGTCAAAACCGCTAATATAATCGTCAGAGAATATCCTTTCTGAAGTACAGCCATTGGATCCTCTACCGGAGATTTGACGCTAGCATTACGTGTTCCCTTGATTGATAATATACCAATTGATGATATTACCAAGTCAAAAGAATGAACAACTAGAGGAAATAGGATAAAGCCTGATGGATCTGCGTAATACATAGAAATTTTAGTAAGCAGAGAGTTGATCATTTAAATTGCAAATCACCACCACGACTAGAAATGGCCAAGTAATGATATTCTATAAGTTGACGTAGTCAAGCGTAACTAACACTACAGATGTCATGAAAAGTAGTCTTCCTTCAATTTTCACATCATGCCTACACAGATTCATATTCTAAACTACAAACTCTATGCACATTCTATATGGCTTTTCAAATCCTACGGAGTAATAATGCACCCTCCAGTCATCGCGGATGTAGTGACCAAAACAACCATAAAGCGTAGATTGTTTTTGAAAACAAGATGTGCAATCTTATGAGCTAAAGTTCTCTCCACAATTTCTTAGGGTTGCATTACAAATTATATTCCTAGATGTCTTTTTGATCAGCATAATTCAGGAACGCAAACCATTGATCAGATATATTTCATGTGAGAAGTAACTTTTTACAGAGAGATCCCTACATACCTTCAATTTTGCACTTCTTAGCCATTGTTCCACCTAGTATCATAGCGCTGATAATTTCTGCAGCTATACTTTCAAATAAATCAGCACCTCTGGCAGCACAGTCCCCCACATTGTCTCCAACCTACAAGAAGATGAGAAAAAAAATACTTTTAAAAGCATAAATGGCGAAAAGATAACCTTTTAAGACTTTGAATTTGGCGGGTACACTATAGAGTGTACACTGGGCATGCACAGAAAATCGTGAAAGAGCCAAAAAGGACAAAGATGGAATACCAAATCAGCAATAACAGCAGGATTCCGAGGATCATCCTCAGGAATACCCTGCTCAACTTTTCCGACGAGATCTGCCCCAACATCAGCTCCCTTAGTGTATATTCCACCACCCAACTGAGCGAATAAGGCGACAAACGAAGCACCAAAACCATATCCCACGAGAAGAAGAGGCACTGTAAGAGATCATGAAAAAATACGGCTATCAGCAATGAGAGTCTATGCAGACCGTTTCTGGTTGAGCATAGGGTGACTGCTCAACCCAAGTCACAACCTGATTAAGCTAAAATGATCCTTTGAAAAGATCAAAATAATCTTTCGAACTCCGTAAAATGATGTATACTAAGGGCATGCAGACAAGATGAAAATGTAATTGATTTTCATAGAAAGCAGAAGAGAGGACACTTACGGTCATTAACACTCATTGAACCTGGAGAATCATCCACTCCCAACAAAACATAAAACGTAGAGTAAAGGATGGCGATACCAATCACAGCCATACCAACAACAACCAAGGCTGAAAACCCACCAGCACGAACGGCTATCTGCATTATATCTCCTTCTTAGTATTTGGTGATATGTGAAAAATAAACTTAACTTAAAAAAAGAACCTGCAACGCTTCTCTCGCAGATCGTCTAGCAGCACTGGAGACCCGCACATTAGCACGAACTGACACCCACATTCCAACATATCCAGCAATACCTGAGCATAGCGCTCCCAAGAGAAATGCGGCAACAGTAATATAAGCAGACATCGCCCTACAGCAAACAGCAATACAAGCCAAGTATCATTCATAACAAAACAAAAAAAAAAAAGATTAAACAAATCTTGTGTGTGTAATCATATGCATATTCACCTTCCTAAACCAGCAGCCTCTTGCTGGGGAGTCAAGCTACGGAACAGATATATGCAAAGAATCACAAAAGCAAGCAAAATAGCCATCTTGGATATAGTGCTATACTGCGTTCTGAAAAACCCTTCAGCTCCATCACGTATAGCATCTGATATCTAAGAAGTAAGAGAATCACCTCACAAATTGTATCAAAAACGGAAACAAAAAGAAAAAGCCAACATCATGATTAACACCACATAAATAGAGTGAGAGCTTACCTGAACCATCTCTGGAGGTCCTTCATCTTTCGCTAAAACCCACTTGGTTAGATATAGTGACAGAAGGAAGCTGATGATGCATACAGTGAAGACGAACAAGATGATAGGAGAAGTACTAGCTCCCATGAAAAAGATCACTCCAAAGCAGATTAGCAGAATTATAGAAAGAACACGAACATTCAATCTCCTAAGAATCCGGAATATCTGCCCAAGAAAAAACAAACTTTTTACAATTTCAAAGGAGAGGAAAACAAAAATGCTAACAGAAAAAAGTAATAACATGACAAAAGTGTAAATTTTTTTATATCAAATCTTAATGAACTGAGGCAGCCAAGAAGAAAAGCACTAACCAGTGGACTGTAGGTTTTACTACGCATGTTGGGAAAAGCCCTAGGCCTGTCATTGAAAGACAACAAACTGGCCTGCTCAACATCTTCATCCATCATCATCTTCTGAGCTGAGTTTTCCCAACCGAGTTTGTGATATATACTACAAGATTCTCTTCCAAATGTCAACACCACTTCATAAGTTAGCACGAACCAACCATCCAAGTCTAGCTATATCTTTGATTCCAGCTTCTTCAAACTTTCTCAGTTGGTAATGAGCAACCTAACCAAAGATCCTGAGGAAAATAGAAAAGCATTATTAACCCATGAGTTTTCTCTTCACCTACCGAATAACATTTTCAAATTAAATTCAAACCAGATAACGCAATTAAACAAGAGACCCTAAAAGATCTAAAACGAAAGGGACTATGCATCCGACTTCATCTGCCTAAGTAACACCATTATACTTCAATCGCGTTAGATCTAACTTCCGTTACTAAGAGAACTTTTTTACATGATCTACACCTGGAAATTGATTGCGTAAGCGATAAGAGAAATTATACGGCGGCTTTCCCGGGAATGATCAGGAGGAAACCGCCATCAGCGTAAGCTTGTCCTTGCCGAAGAAGCGCTCTCTCCTCCTCTCTCTCTTTTGTCTCCGAATACTTTTCAGAGAACTTTCGGAATGTTTTTTAATTTTTGGTACTATTTTCGTAAAAAAAGGTAATTATTTTTCACTCCTTAGTGAGTTAGTGACACACTGCCACTTATCACTCTTCTCGTTTAAGTAATTATCCATATAGCTCAAAGTATTAGAAATTATCTAAAACACCCTCAAGTTTTCCAAAAATGTCTGCTTTGTCGAGAAAAAATAAATATTTGCTAGTAGGCCGTCTAGTCTACCCCAAACATATGGGCCTAGCTCATCTTACATTTTCATATGTGACCCATATAGGGAGATTCTGCATAGTAAGAACCAATACTAACTTCATCATACCAGTGGCTCGATCACGACGGAGCTCTCCTCTAATCGTCCGTCTCCGGCGAACTAATCTCTGCCCGTGTTTGAACTTTGAAGTTATAAGAATTGCTCAGCCAGCCGTTACCATTTCTGAGGATTTCTTAACAGAATTACCTCCTTGGTGTTAAGATTTGAAGAGGATGTTGATGACAAGCGAGTTCTCGCCTTGGTCTTCCACACGCATACCAACATCAACAAGTATATTTTAAATCAAACCATAGGACAAACATTGTTGCAACTTACAAGGCAAATGTGAACCAAAAGAAAAAAATACAAAATGATGATATTATGAGAAAATAAAAGTATCACCATTCACCAATAGTTTTTTTTTCAGTGCATTTGGACAATAATAACAATAACTTATTGAATTGAGAGGTACATCAAATCAAATAGATGACTCACTTTGGCTGTACCTTATTACCATCAAAACGAAAACATACAAAACAAAAAACAACGAATCAAACATATTATTACACAGCACAGCCGGAGATTCATGACGTTCGCAGGGATAAAACTCGATCGATCAAACCAAACCACCGATAAATAGAATACCGACCACTATGATAGTTGTTTGGCTCAAAACACACAAGAGAGCACTTTTCAGACTTGTGGAGACTCTGACGACAGCTTACCGAGTTTCATCCTCCAAGGCACGGAATCCAGCAGTGAGATCCTCGTACAATTTCTTGAATTTAGCCACAAGCGCAGCCTCCCCTTCTGCTGGATCTTCGAACTTCTGAGACCTGTTGTTTCCGTTGACTCACAACTTCAGTTCCACACACATTTCACTAGAGCTATACGATGATTGATTCATTGAAGTTTGCTTACACTAAACGGTAGAAAAGATCTCCCAAACGATGCTTGATGAGAGTGTAAGTAATCTTTTGACCATCCATTCCAGCTGCTCTTTCAACCGCCTGTTGTATCACCCAACAACATTTTGCGACCAAGTTACAATTTTACTGCGCAAACCACTTTACCACAAAAAATATCCACTTCACAAAGCATCTTAGTACCTGATTGGCTAGGTTGTAGAAATGGATAATGTTACGCATCATCCACACAGACTTGTAGAAAGGGCAGAACTTGTCATATCTGTCAAAGATTCAAGAATAAATAACTCGTTGAGAGAGAACTAAAGCAAAACGAAGGGAGACAAATCTTACGGTGTGAAAGCGTTTTGAGCAAGGTAGTCTTCCCTCAATAACTTAGCTGTTTCCAAGGTGATTTTGTCACCTTCCGCTAGCGCATCTTTTCCCACAAGCTGCACACAAAGTGTAACGCACGGGTCAAACAAATTCCTTCATAAAAAAAATATCTGCTGAAGAGCAATTTTTTTCTATAACTTGAGTCAAAGTTTAGATGCCAAGATAGTCGCTAAGAGACCAAAACTTATTAGTAACAATATTAGATAGTTTTAGAAGGATAAGTGACACGTACCTGGACAATTTCATTAAGATCATCTTCCCTCTGCAACACCTCTCTGGCCTTTGTCCTGATGTTGATGAAATCTGGATCGAACTTCTCATAGAAAGATTCCAATGCCTGAGAAAACAAAGCAACTTTTCATACATAAAAGAACTTCGACACAGTATACACCTAGACAGGTATGAAGGAAGACACGGGAATATTTAACCATACCGTGGAATACTTTGAGTAGGAAATCAGCCAATTAACAGAAGGAAAATGCTTTCTCTGGGCAAGCTTTTTATCCAAACCCCAGAAGACCTGCAGGAAAGTAAAAGAGCAACCAAATTGGAAGAGTAAGGACTTCAACGTAGACTAAAAAAATGCTAATATATACGAATCTAAGCAGATCTAGATTATGTACAAGTACAATGGAAGATGGGGAAACAGCTATGGAGTAGATAATCACCTGCACAATACTAAGGGTTGCAGAAGTCACAGGGTCTGAAAAGTCTCCACCAGGAGGTGAAACAGCACCAACAATTGTGACACTTCCATCACGTTCTGGTCCACCGAGACATTTCACTTTACCAGCACGTTCATAGAAGGATGCCAAACGTGCTGCTAGATAGGCAGGATATCCACTGTCGGCAGGCATTTCAGCCTAGAAAACAAAGCAAAATATGTGTCAATAAACTGAGAAATCGAGTAACAGGACAACACGAAAATTCATAAACCAAAAGTTGTGAGAAGCAAAAGATTACCAGACGTCCTGAAATTTCTCTCAATGCTTCTGCCCAACGGGAAGTTGAGTCTGCCATCATACTAACATTGTAGCCCATATCTCTGAAATATTCAGCGATAGTGATTCCTGGAGTTCACATTGCCCATAAAGATAACCATGAGGTTTGTAATAAATTGTATGTTTGTCATTAACAGATGGTAACGGTCTTCTTCAAAAACTATTAGACCTACATGGCTGAAAATTACCTGTGTAAATCGAGGCTTCACGAGCAGCCACAGGCATGTTAGAGGTGTTGGCAACCAGTGTAGTACGTTTCATGACAGATTCCTCACGACCATCAGGCAACGTCATTGTCAATTGTGGGAAGTCCATAAGCACCTAATTTATGAGAAACCATCAGACCCAATTTCTGATGTATGTGGCCAATAAGCGTATTCAGAATGAGAAGAGGTATACCTCAGCCATTTCATTTCCTCTCTCTCCACAACCAACGTAAACAACAGCATCGGAGTTGGAGTACTATGTACAGAACAACAAATTAGCTTCGGAAATCCGATATATCCAATCATTAAGGTTAACAAAATGTCACAGCCTACCTTGGAAAGTGCCTGACTGATAACAGTTTTACCACAGCCAAAAGCACCAGGAATGGCACAGGTTCCACCAAGAACGGAGGGGAAAAGGGCATCAAGCACACGCTGACAACAGGGAAAAGAAAGGGGTATCAGAAACAAATGTCTTCGAATGAACAACGACCACTGTATTAAATTAATAAAGTGATCACCTGCCCCGTAAGTAGAGGAGTATCGGCAGCAAGTTTGGATGCAACTGGCCTAGGCGTACGTACAGGCCAGCTCTGACATATTATCAACCAAACCAATGTTATTAAGTGAACCAAATAGCTGAACGTTTGCACTTGCAAGTAGTTAGACTTAAGATACGCTCAAACCTGAAGCATGGTGTACGATTTCTTAACCCCCTGAAATTCAAGCTCTAGCACTGTATCCTGGAATATGAAAAACGCCGCCAAACAACCATGAGTAGACAGTCAATCTTTTTTCCAATCGGAATTGGTTACCAATAGATCAAGTTATCCATATATTAACTCAAACATTGAAGGACAAGAAAAGAGTTTTGGATGTATATATACAAATTGTTTGAGAGAAAGCTAAAGTCAAACCTTAAGGGAATATTGACCAGCTGGAGCAATGTAAGTGATCTTCCCCATGGCATCAGGAGGAAGGGCAACACGGTGTGTCATCAGGGTGTTCTCGAAGACGGTCTGCATTCCAAAGTAATGTTTGACTATCAGAAAAAAAATATATATATATTTTTCGGTGCAAACAAGGAAAACTCCACGTAACTAACTAACTATGTACACTAGATTCCCTTGCCAAGATTAGATTAAGGAGGAGTCCAACAAACTTACAGCATACAAGTCACCACCAGTTATTGTGTCTCCCTCGACTGAAACAAAGGAAAAATTAGTTGCCATCAGACTAAAACCATATAAACATTTCCACAGACAAATATATGAAGTAAAACACAATACCAAAATCATTCGGCTGGAATTCCCAAGGACAATCTTTGTCAAGAGCTGGAACAGACACACCACGAGGGATGTACACATCACCAGATCTCTTGGCAATAGTCTTCAAAGGCCTCTGTTATATTCAAAGAAATGAAAACAAAATGAATTGTGAGAAGCCAGAGTCTGCAGTTTGTAATGTTATAACGAAACATACAAGTCATAAACTTCAAGATTCAAAATCCAACTGAACCTGAATTCCATCGAAGATATTTCCCAATATTCCTGGTCCAAGCTCCACAGAAAGAGGCTGCAAAATTCAGGAAATAACATATGTTAGCTGTGGACTTACTAAAGAAACAAAAAAAATAACAAGATAAAGAAGTCAGGAACCTTGTGCGTTCGAAGAACAGGATCATTAACAGTCAGTCCAGCTGTTTCCTCGTAAACTGATAAAACAGAAGATATGCATAAAACGTTAAATCCATATGCAAGTCTTTGACAGATAACACTAAGAAGCAGAGAAAAGGAACAAAACCTTGAATGGTGGCGGAATCTCCTTCAAGACGAATGATCTCTCCAATCAAATTATCATGCCCAACACGCACCAACTCATACATAGCAGCACCAGCCATACCATCAGCAACAACGACGGGACCTGAAACCTGCATCGCAAGAACTTCTAAATGTCAAACCACTAAGAAGTATCAGATCAGATCAGAAACTAGCATACGAGTTACTTAACCAAGACGAAATCAACAGATTCTGAAAGAGGGAATCAGAGTTCTCCAAAACAAATCCACCAATCTACCTTGTAGTAGATCGACTTAATATCTTCTACCCTATAACATAACAAAACGATATAAGATCGACGAAACGGGATGATGCTACCTTGCGAACGTAACCATACTCGCTCTCCTTCTCATCATCCTCGAAGGTAGTGAGCTTTCCTGCGTAAAACGGCGGCATTTTCGCAGCAACCAGAGATTCAAATCCGATCGATCAGGAACACAAAATTCAACTCCTGAAAAATGCCGAGATCCGATCAAATACCGTCAATCAGAAACGGTCAAAACCTCCGAGCGAGATCGGAGATCAAGGAAGAAGATAACATTTCCGATTCAAAATAAAAGAGAGAGAGAGAGAGAGAGAGAGATGGAGATCCTCACCAGTGAAGAGACGGGAAGAGTGGTCACGAGGAGAGAGGGAAGGGGAGGCACGTAGATATTTACAGAGTTGTAGAAGAAGTTGATCTGATTGACGAAATCGTGGAGCGATCCTCTACATGACATCACACGTTACGCTTGTGGATTTCGGCTCCGTGGTTAATTAGCCACGTGACAGATTACTTATGGGCTTGATTCTTTTAAGGCCCATGGGTCCGTCGTATATTTCTTCCGTATTCCTCCCTTTCTCGTTAACTACAACAGATCCCAAGGAATAAAAGGAATAACGAATTTTTTGTTATGAAAATAACTTGTATTTTATTATATCGCAGGAATTTAAATAAGAGCGAAATTTTATACCCGTAGAAATTTATAACACTGATAGAAAGTGTTTATCAGAGAGAAGAGAAGGTTGAAGTGCGATTACAAATGAACGAAAACGTTCGTATATATAGTAAGAAATTTACTGTGCAAATAGTGCAGCGGACCCCACATCTTTTATAATTTCAAACATTACGGCTCCTTCTGTTTTTGTTGACTTTCGTAACACTCCCCCTTGGGGGCCGGTGTCACTATCCGCTCTCGCTTAACATCTTTGTTGCCTCGTTAAAAACCTTTCCAGGAAAACCCAATGGGAAAAACCATAGTAAGGTAAAAAGAGTACAACTACGTAAGCTCCCCCTCGAATGAACAGTCATAGATCCTTCTGATGGCGCATCCCAATGTTATGGATGTGTTTTCTGAATACCGAGGTAGGGAGTGATTTTGTGAAGAGGTCGGCTGCATTGTCGCATGATCGAACATATCTTACTTCAATCTCTTTATTCTTCTCGAGCTCTTGAGTGTATCAGAAGAACTTCGGAGGTATATGTTTGGTTCTATCGCTTTTGATATATCCTTCCTTCGTTTGAGCAACACATGCCGCGTTATCTTCATATAGAATAGTTGGCTCCGTATTTTCGTCAATCCCACTGCTTGAACAGATGTGTCGGCTTATTGATCTTAGCCATACACATTCTCTACTTGCTTCATGGAGTGCAATGATCTCAGCGTGATTTGAAGAAGTAGCAACAAGTGTCTGCTTCTGAGAACGCCAAGATATGGCGGTGCCTCCAATTGTAAAAACATATCCTGTCTGGGATCGAGCTTTGTGTGGATCTGACAAATAACCTGCATCTGCAAAACCAATCATTTGACCTTTTGAACTTTTAGGATAAAACAAGCCTAAATCAGTTGTTCCTTGAAGGTAACGAAAGACATGTTTAATTCCATTCCAATGTCTTCGCGTAGGAGACGAACTGAATCTCGCTAAAAGATTAACGGCAAAAGATATGTCAGGTCGAGTACAATTTGCAAGATACATAAGAGCTCCAATTGCACTTAAGTATGGAGTTTCAGGACCAAGTATTTCTTCATTTTCCTCAGATGGTCGAAACGGATCATTTTCAACATTAAGTGATCTAACGACCATCGGGGTGCTAAGAGGAGTTGCTTTATCCATGTTAAAGCGTTTCAATACTCGTTTGGTATATGTAGACTGGTGTACAAATATACCCTTTCGAGAATGCTCAATTTGTAATCCTAGACAATATTTTGTCTGCCCGAGATCTTTCATCTCAAATTCTCCTTTCAGATAGTTTGATGCCTTTTGGATTTCGTTTTGAGTTCCAATAATATTAAGATCATCAACGTACACCGCGATTATCACAAATCCGGATGTTGTTTTCTTTATGAAAACACAAGGGCATATAGGATCATTCGTGTATCCTTCTTTTGTTAAGTGTTCGCTGAGACGATTATACCACATTCGTCCAGATTGTTTTAACCCATATAATGATCTTTGCAATTTTATTGCACATAACTCTTTAGGTTTGGAACTTAACGTTTCTGGCATTTTAAATCCATCTGGGATTCTCATATAGATATCAGTATCTAATGATCCATATAAATATGCCGTAACGACATCCATGAGACGCATTTCTAAATTTTCATTGGCCGCTAGGCTCATCAGGAATCTAAATGTGATTGCGTCCATAACAGGAGAATAAGTTTCCTCATAATCAATTCCTGGCCTTTGAGAGAAACCTTGGGCTACGAGACGAGCTTTGTATCTTGTAATCTCGTTTTTCTCATTTCTTTTTCGGACAAACACCCATTTGTACCCAACAGGTTTTACATCTTTGGGTGTGAGCACAATAGGTCCGAATACATTTCGTTTGTTAAGCGAATCTAATTCGACTTGAATTGCATCTTTCCATTTTATCCAGTCATGTCTCTTTTGACATTCATATACAGACTTTGGTTCTGGATCTTCGTTTTCTTCATTTATTTCCTTTGCTAAAAGGTATGAGAAAACGTCATCAATATCATCCATCTCATTTCGTTTCCATATCTTTCCATTATGGATGTAATTGATAGAAATCTCATGATTTCCTTCAGATTCAAGATGCTTTATATTGTCGTTAGATTCACAATTTTCTTCGTCCAAAATATTTTCTGTTATTTTGGGAGTATCATGCTTTTCACATTCCTTACGTTTTCTAGGAAGTTTATCCTTTGAACCAATAGGTCTACCGCGCTTTAAACGTGTTCCTGATTCACGTGTATCAACTGCCGTTCCACCATTTTGTGGTATTTCAATACGAGCAGGAGTATTTGCAGCGGGTATATGTGATTTAGTTACCATTTTGGTATCAGCAAATGCATCAGGTAGCTGATTTGCTATATTTTGTAAATGCATGATACGTCGAACTTCTAGTTCTGACTGTTTCGTAGGAGGATCAAGGTGTAATAACGATGGTACACTCCATTTGATCTCTTTTCCTACTTGTTTATTGTCTCCCCCTAGAGTTGGGAATTCTTTCTCATTGAAATGACAATCGGCAAATCGTGCCGTAAACACATCACCAGTTTGTGGTTCTAGGTATCTTATTATTGATGGAGAATCATAGCCAATATATATTCCCAACCGTCTTTGCGGTCCCATCTTTGTACGTTGCGGTGGTGCTATTGGAATATAAACCGCACAACCAAAGATTTTTAGATGAGAGATATTTGGTTCTTTTCCAAATGCTAACTGTAATGGGGAATATCTATGGTATGCACTTGGTCTTATCCGAATTAGTGCTTCTGCATGCAAAATAGCATGTCCCCATACAGATGTTGGGAGTTTTGATCTCATGATCAATGGCCTTGCAATTAGTTGCAGCCGTTTAATTAATGATTCTGCCAAACCATTTTGTGTATGAACATGAGCAACAGAATGCTCTACTTCAATCCCTGATACCATACAATAATCATTAAAAGCTTTGGATGTGAATTCACCAGCGTTATCTAATCTAACTCTTTTAATTGGATAATCTGAGAACTGTGCTCTTAATTTGATTATCTGAGTTAGAAACCTCGCAAATGCCATATTTCGAGATGATAACAAACAAACATGTGACCATCTACTCGATGCATCGATTAATACCATAAAGTAGTAGAATGGTCCACACGGTGGATGTATTGGTCCACAAATATCACCTTGGATTCTTTCCAAAAACTTTGGTGATTCTTTGTCAATTTTGGTTGGTGATGGTCTTATGATTAATTTCCCAAGAGCACACGCATCACATGTCATTTTATTACTTTGGTATATATCTTGGGTTTTTATTGAATGACCATGTGAGCTTTCAATGATTTTTCGCATCATTGTAGTGCCTGGATGACCAAGGCGATCATGCCATAATGTAACATCTTCTGGATTTCTTTTTATCACAAGATGTGATTCTATAGCATCAATATAAGTGTGATGCAATCCAGAAGGAAGTTCTGGAAATTTTTCCAGTACAAGGCCTTTGCCTGATTTTTCAGAAGTTATATACAAATACTTCTTTCCATTCTCAGTTGCAGACTGAGTGTTATACCCTTGACGGTATATATCTTTGAAACTCAACAAATTTCTCTTAGAATTTGGAGAATATAAGGCATTATCTATGGAAAACTTTGTTCCATTAGGCAACATAAAGTTCGCCTTGCCAATTCCTTCGATCAGGTCTGTAGGACCTGATATTGTGTTTATAGTCATTTTTACTGACTTTAAAGTAGAGAAATATCTCTTATCCTTCAGTATAGTGTGCGTTGTGCCACTATCTGGTATGCAAACTTCTCTACCAATTTGTTTAGTTGTTGTTCCATTTGCTTTCTTATCCATTTCTGTAACACACAGTTAATATTAATAAAGAAAATAAACTTTCATAAGTAAACATATTATGCATCAATAACAAGTACACAATAATTATACATTAGATATTTTGAAATACAACATTATTTTGAAAGTGAAATACATAATATTTTATGGCATCACTAGGCATTATTAAGCTTGATCAGTACAAGCACTTCAATTATTTTGATGAGTGGCCTCGTCGAAATCTCCCATAAAGTCAGAGGATTCGAGGTATGTCGATGTTGTACCCACAAGGTGTTCATTGAGATTTACTTCTTTGCCTTGCCTTTAATAGATTCTTGGTACAATTGGCATAGATGCCGAGGAGTTCGACATACTTGAGACCAGTGTCCCTTCGATCCACATCTGTAACAGACGTTCTCATTTTTATGAGTAGGGTTTTCTTGGGTTTCTTTCCCTTTTACCCGATCAGATCGATTCCATGTGTTGGATCCCCTTCCTCTTGGGTTGTTACTCCTTTCATGGTTGCGGTTAAATCGATAACCACGACCACGACCAAAACCACGATTGTGACCACGGCCACGACCACGCCCACGATAGGAATAATTTCCTTTTTCCGGATTTTTTATATCCGTTGCATTTACCTCAGGAAATGCTTTGGTTCCCGTGGGTCGGGCATTGTGGTTTTTAATGAGGAGTTCATTATTTCTCTCCGCTATCATAAGCGCCACAACGAGTTCAGAGAACCTCGTATACCCACAATTTCTATATTGTTCTTGTAGAACATAATGATTTTTGTGGAACGTTTGGTAAGTTTTCTCGAGCATTTCTGCTTCCGAGACAGGCTTACCGCAATAATCTAATTGCGCCGCTATTCTCAATATAGCGGAATTGTACGTTTCCACTTTTTCAAAATCTTGAAATCGTAGATTTTTCCACTCATCAAGTGCATGGGGGAGAGTAATTTTTCTTTGGTTATCAAACCTCTCCTTCAGAGCTTTCCAAAGATCTAAGGGATCTTTGGTTCTCGCATAATCATGCGTAAGGTTTTCATCTAGATGCCTTCTCAGAAATATCACGGCCTTAGCCTTTTCATGAGAGGTTGATATATTGCCATCTTTTATTGTTCCGAGTATTTCCTCGGAATCTAGATGAAGCTCCATGTTTGTAACCCATGCCGTGTAGTTTGTCCCAGTTACTTCCAATGCCGGAAACTGAAGTTTCTCGATTTTTGCCATTTGTATTTCTAAAGCACATAAATAAAAATTATTAGAATATTATTAATATTAAAAGAAACCATTTACATTAATCATGCAAGCAATTACAAGGAGAAGCGATGTAAAGAAAATTAAACCGATATTCATCTTAAATTCACTCGGAGTAAATTCTCCAACGAATAAACCATAAATTGAAACACAAATAAAAATGGCACATAAAAACAAAAGTGCGCGAATCATCTTTCTTGAAATGAGAAATCGGAGGAGAGCGATTTGAAATTTTTTGAGAGAAGATGAAATGTTTTGGATGATGAAATGGAGTGAAAATGAGTTGTATTTATAGATGAAAATTACTGTTCATGACCGTTGGAGAAAGGGGAAATTTTTGAAAAAATTTCTTTGTGACCGTTGGGGTTAAATCGAGTGCACTAAAAATCAGTCTGAAAATATCGTATTAAACAGTCAATCAAATCTATAAAATTTCATAAAAGTAAAAAAATTATGACAATGAAATATTTATGTTATGACAACAAATCATGCGACGGCTCAGCCGATCAATGCAGAGTAATAAATAAATTATACGGCGGCTCGGCCGACTTATTAATAATAAACAGAATATAAGGCGGCTCGGCCGACCAATAAATAATAAACAGAATATAAGGCGGCTCGGCCGACCAATAAATAAATTAAATTACTAGTAAATAATATAGGCGGTATTCCGGCCATTATAACATGATATAAATAATAGTAGAGGCGGTATACCGACCATTATAACAGGGTATAAATGATACAAATAAATTTTACCGAATCGCTGAGTGATCGTGCTGATAACGTGTTATGAAAAGAACTTGTATTTTATTATATCGCAGAAATTTAAATAAGGGCGAAATTTTATACCCGTAGAAATTTATAACACTGATAGAAAGTGTTTATCAGAGAGAAGAGAAGGTTGAAGTGCGATTACAAATGAACGAAAACGTTCGTATATATAGAAAGAAATTTACTGTGCAAATAGTGCAGCGGGCCCCACATCTTTTATAATTTCAAACATTACGGCTCCTTCTGTTTTTGTTGACTTTCGTAACATTTTTTACTATTTCTAATTTTTTACCTATAAGGAATATTTTTTTTCAGTTATTTGTCGTTCTTTTTATTCTAAAGGAATATAGAACAAACCTCGCTAAAATTGATAAGGAATAATCTTCTTTTTCATTCCTATAGTTTATTCATCTACATTTTTTCCTTACTCATTTCTAATGTTCTTATAATAGTCACCAGTTTTTTTTCTTCAAACGACTATTCTATTACTTAAGCTTGAGGTGGTCTAGGGAACCAGACCGGAATATAACAACCAATGTAGTACAAGTCCCTATGGAAGGATCTCGCTATCTTAGCTAAAGGATCAGATGATACATTTTCTGAACGAGGAACAAAAACAATCGAGAACTCTGTGTATCTAGTTTTCAGCTTCATAAACTCCTCCAGCTCAGTAGAGAAATTCGGCCATGCTCCGGGGTCTTTAATCGTCGAGATTAGGTCCTTGAAGTCGGTTCCAAAGGATTGACATGTCGATACCTCAAGCATACACTCCATTGCCCAGGGTAAAGCCTCCAGTTCTGAATGTAATGGTGAGATTCGTCTGCGTTGATTCCTTGCTCCCAAAAGCTGCGTCGCTCCTCTAGAATTTATCCATGTCCATCCATAACCACTATATAATGCGTCTTGTGTCCATGAGCCATCTATCATGCATCTCTCGGAAATAGGAGGTCGTTCTAAGTTTTGTACACTTTCCTCTTTCTCCAGTCTTTGATTTGCTCCAAACCAAGCATGACATTCTGATTCAGCGTGTCTGACAGTTTCCAAAGGGTCCCTGTCTATTCCCCTGAATAGTTTATCGTTTCTCGCTTTCCAAATATACCACATAATCCAAGGATATGGGTCTTTGTCCAGCTTTGGGTCTTCAATATCATTCTTTCGTCAGAAAAGGTAGTCTATATTTGTGAAATGACTTCCACTTGGAAATAATGATGGTGGTGTTGGGGTTGTCGTGTGTGCCCAAGTCTGTATAGCTGGAGGACATTCAAAGATGGCATGATTTATAGTTTCATCCTCTGCACCACAACGAGGGCAATGGTTGTCGCATCTCATATGACGATGATTCAGATTACTTGTCACTGCTAACTGTCCAGATAACAATTGTCAAGTAAAGTGTCTGATTTTGGAGGAGCTTTTATTCTCCAAGCAAAAGCCTGGAGCTTCGTTCTGCTGGGTTCCTATGCCTCCAATTCCTCCTCCTTAAGCAAGTTAGTTGCCACCCAGTAACCTGATTTGACCGTGTACATCCCATTCTTCGTATAACTCCAACAATATCCATTCCGATGGTAATCTTGGCTTATGGCCAGCGATTGAATCAATGGGATGTCATCGTGGTGGACATAATTCTCTATCATCTCAGTATTTCATCTCTTCGGGTTCCCAATCATCAGATCACTTACAGGCATCATTGGATGGAGCACCGGTGCAATCGGCGTAGCTGGTCTTGATGGTATTGTTGGGACCCAAAGGTCTTCCCAAGTCCTAATCTCATTGCCAGAGTGTACCTTATGTCTAATTCCCATTGTTATAAGTGGTTTTGCAGCCATTATACCCCTCCACCCATAGGAGGGGTTGTTCACCTCGTTTAGTCGCAATGGCGAACTACATCGGAAATATCGTCCTCTCAGAACTCTTGCCAATAGGGAATGCGGAAATTGTACTATACGCCATAGCTGTTTTCCCAGCAATGCCAGGTTAAATTCATGAATCATCCTGAATCCGATTCCACCTTCTTCCCTTGATTTGCAAAGTTTCTCCCATTTTACCCAGTGAATTCCTCTTTTGGGAGGGTTTGAGCTCCACCAAAATTGGGCAATGACACTAGCTAAATTCTGGTCATAATGGTCACCAGTTAGACCTTACATTCTTTCGCGTCATATATAAATGTGCATAAAACAATAAGGGTGGACAATGGGCAATTGAGCCCCCGCTTTATTTTCGGATACTTGATACTCAATTCGATTTGTTAAAATAGTTAAATTTTCTACTTGTATTTGATTCATTTTAAATGAGTACTTGACATACATAGTACTTGTAGTAATTTTGAATACTTGCAAGTTAATTAACTTGTTCCGTTACTTGATCAAATCTATTACTTAAATCTAAAATACTTGATTACTTGAATATATGTTTGAATTTATAATATTTAAAACTCAAGATACATAGATTTTGAATTAAAACTAGATTATTAGACTGCAGTGTTTTAATAAATATTTTTGATTTTAAAATCATAAATATTTATTGAGTTTTGTTTATATTAAAATAATGTCAATATCAAGTATTATTATTATATAAAACGAATTAAAATTAAACGAACCAAATTGTTACAAAAATAACGAGGCTTGATACTTGACTTATATTTGCAAATAATAGAAATTAGATACGTGTTACCCGATTTAACAATAACAAATTCTTGTCTTTTTAAAACCAAATACGGGGCAAGTATTGGATATAAGCCGAGTGCCGAATAATTATGCCTAGCCCTATAAAAACATATTTGCAAGAAGTTTAGGTCATTTTACAGAATTTAAAAACGCAGTCACAACTTACAACTCACAAGTTACATGCAATAGCTTTCACCAAAAAAAAAAAGCTTTCTCTGTCTCTCTGCATCATCATGCATAGATTAGCACTTTGAAAACATGTATAAATCCAATTACAATTTATTGGCATCATATATAAGCATTTCAACATCTTTGATACAACATATATTATACAATAAACTCGGCTACCCCATGTATAAATTTGTGTAGATATACATATTGTTCCTTGGTAGCTAAGATATTTTGATAAACAAGAAAAAAGGAACTCACACTTATAATAATTACAGTTTACGGCTTAACTTTTAGAAAGTTTTTACAAAACTCCCAAAACTATGACATAGACGGAAATTAAAAACAAGTGTGAATCAAATGCTGAGGAGCTCATGCCCGAATTTTTTTTCTTTTGTGATACTCCCGCCCGAAAAATGAATTAAATAAAACTTTATTTAAAAAATAGCAAAAGACCACTAAACCAAAAAAAAATTGCATAATTACAAGCCAACCAAGGGCATTTCACGGACCATCCAGACCCGACCCATGAAATTCGGATCTCTTTCTCCATAAGTTCCGCAAAATTAGTAAAAAATTGTGTAACTGTAAAACTTGGTGTAACTGTAACACTTAATAAAATTTCAACTAATATATATTCTATCATTTACAAAGTAATCTAAGTTGAACTAAGTCGCACTTTTATGTAAAAGTAAAACTTAGTAGAAGTTCAACTAATTTTGATTGTATCTCTACATTAAGAAAATTAGTTTGTAGAGAAAAACTAGAGACATTACATAATGTGAAATATATTTTACATAAACTTAGTAAAAATAGATAAAAATTACATGTCATAATTCATAAGCACACAATTAATCTCCAATTGGCCAGTCACGAGCAGTCAGATGAATTTCATTGCAGAACATCCAAGATGCACATTGCCAGAAACAACGATCACATTTCCATTAGGTTCTTGATCCATCTATTGAGACTACAAACACTGGTTCTATTATTCTAGAGCACCAACAATCATATGACATATCGGGATCTATTCTTTACAATGGAGACATAAACATCTCAAGTTTATCGTAACCCCAATGACATGTGAGTGCCCAACTAGTGATCATGTGATACATCCGATCAACATATTCACGAGTAAAACCAGGATAGTTGTGAACCAATCTTCTATCATCGACGCTAAATGCTAAGTTCATCATAACATCTACATATTTGGCCAACACACATCCTCTCTCAGCAGCAAAATGAATTTTTTCTCTTCCTTCATCACGTAAATGTAGGATGAATAATTCATACATACCTCATAAGTAGATGGCCTCTGGATTACCCAAATTGTAGTACCTAAGCCTGAATGTTCTAACATCATTGATCTCATCTGTCCAGTCATTCAAGAAAATGAGATTTGCAGATTTGTAAAAGTAATCTTCTCTACCAATTGCATTAAACTCGGGGAAAGCAACTCTTGCACTACCAAAGTCCCGGACATTGGTTGTTGCTATCTTGGAGATAATGTTATTAAGCATGGAAGGAGGGAGAGAAGGCAAGTTGAAGTTCGCCATGGAGAGATAGTCGTTTTATCAAGTATATGGAGAGAAATTTGTTTTATTTATTTCGAAAAGGTGATAAACCATTTTATAATGATCATCTAACCCAACTACAAGTTGTGATTTGATGGACACCTTGGAAAGACACAAGTAGTAACTTCAACAGTCGTGAAGAGATAATTATTCATCATTACATTTGAATTGTAAAACTTTTTATAAGTTGGTAAAACCTTAATTGATTAAGATTGTATAAGTTTGTCGAACTAAGTGAAAATTTAAATGATGTTGATTGTAAAATTTTGATCAACTTAGTAAAACATCAACTAATTTAGATTATATAACTTAGTTTACTTTGTGAAATTTTATGATGATTGCTTAAAATGTAATGAAGAGATAAAATAAAACGTTTATTAGTCGGAGAAAAGAAATTAAAATGGTATTTGTAAGGTTTATTTATTTGGAGAAGGTGATAAACCCCTGTATTTAATGGTCATCTTACCCAACTATAAGTTGTAACTCCTCCATTTAAATGTGATTTGATGGACGCCTTGGAAAGACAAAAGTAGTAAATTCAACAATCTCGGAGAGATAAGTATCCATCATTACATTTGAATAATATAATTTTTATAAGTTGGCAAAACTTTAATTGATTAAGATTGTATAAGTTTGTCGAACTAAGTGAAAATTTAAATGATGCTGATTGTAAAATTTTGATCAACTTAGTAAAACATCAACTAATTTAGATTATTTACTTTGTGAAATTTTATGATGATTGCTAAAAGTGGTCATTAGTCGGAGAGGAGAGCTGAAAATGGTATTTATAAGGTTAATTTAATGATCTACTTACCCAACTACAACAAGTAACTTATCCTCCATTTAATTGATTTGATGGAGAGACACGAGTAGAAAATGCAACAGTCGCCTCTCTTGGGGATAATCATCATTAGCTCTGACAATGACATTAAATCTTCTCCTTCTTGAAACCCCTCCTTCTCTCCCATCTTCTTCTGCAAAAATAACCAAAAAAAAAGCAAAGAAACTACTCATCGTCTCTTAGATATGGCACACTACAATAAGCTTGATGAAGTTGTATATAACGAGAGTCTCACGTGTTGGCGTTTCAGAGTGAAAATACTCAGGATCCACATGTTCTATTCCTATGTTACCGGTGGAGGACCCAACAAGGTTTATATCCTAGCGGATGAAGATGTAATTGCAAAAGCATAATCTCTCAAGTATCTAATAATATACGACAATGCAAACTAAAAACTTGAGACTTAAACTTTATTTATGAAGGGAGCCAAGATGGAGATGACTGTTAATGAATTAACTGCACAGAGATTTAGAGGCCTTGAGAAACAAGGGGGGAAATGGGTGGAAATCTTTTGGGTATAAGTTGGACGTGCCTTACCAGGTTTCAAAGTAACAAACTCTCCATATACACTAACTGCTACCTGGTATACAGAAGTCTGGATCATCGATCCTCTGAGCAATCAACATTACATGGAATTCAAGAATATCCATGACATCCCTCACATTAGCAACATGAACAGAAACTATCCAATAGGTATGAATGCTAATGACTAATATATATTTCAGATATGTAAATGTAAGTAACAAAAGCGAAAACACTCATGTGGTAGATATAATGGGAGTGATCTTTGACACGGAAGCTCATTTTGATGACCCTGCAACGCCAAAGATGGTGTTTTACATTAGGGACAATATGTAAGTACAAAGAAACATATGATTAGAGCGAAATGTTTACATTAGTGTAATTGACACACATTTTTTATTCATAATAGTGAGAGTCAGATAAAATGTGTGGCAACTGCCGGTAATGCTTATGCCTTTCGGGATGGGTTTGAAAGTATGAGGGATCGTGGACAGGTGATTGTGGTCCTGAAGATGTGGAGGGTCTGGTCCATTATTATTATGTGTTTAGTTTTAAATGTGTTAGTTGAGTTAAGCGTTTCTTAAACTCATTCATACATGTTGTTTTGGTCCTCCTGAGCTATGTCTTGAGACAAATGGTGGATTATCTGACTTCATGTTCAATCCGTGCTTGGAGGAGGTTGAGAAGTTCGGGAAATTGCTCAATAACAATGACCCTTATGTTCGTAGGCATGGGGCTGTGGGGACTTTGTAAAGTTTTATCTTATGTATTAATGTTGCTGAAACTTGTTAGTATGTTTGTGGTATGTGAATGTTGAATGCTCTTAAAAACGTATGTTTGTGATGCTATTGTGTCTTGAAACTGGTTTGTTAAACTTTTGTAATTGTCCAACTGCGTTAAATCTCAAATAACTTGAAGTTCGTCTTTTTATAAAATAGTCAAACTTTGTTAAAGTTTCACTTATGTACTTGTCCAACTTCTTGAAACTTAGAATAACGTGAAGTTCGTGTTTGTATAAATAGGTTACACTTCGTTAAAATTTTATCTTTGTACTTGTCCAACTTCGTAAACCTTAGAACAACTTGAAGTTCGTGTTTGTATAAATAGGTCACACTTTGTTAAAGTTTTACTTTTGTACTTGTCCAATTTCGTAAAACTTAGAATAAAATATAAAGTTCAACTTTTTCATTAACTCTTAACATTTTACTCTTGTACATCCAAATTCCTAGAGCTACAATGACAGGGGTAACGACATAGACAATAGGAATAATAAGACTACCTCCTACAATCATTTTCTTAGGCTTAATTTTGGGAGCTTCACTCCTTATTGTTGCTTTGAGAACTTGGACTTCTTCTTCTAGGATTCAGACTTGGTAGTCCAACTATTGTATCTCTTCAGTGAAAGCTTCATCGACCCATTTGAAGATGTGATTGTCGTCCATAAGCTACAACGTTTTGTTCAAAATTTTCTGAACGAGGAACAAAAACAATCGAGAACTCTGTGTATCTGGTTTTCAGCTTCATAAACTCCTCCAACTCAGTAGAGAAATTCGGCCATGCTCCGGGGTCTTTAATCATCGAGATTAGGTCCTTGAAGTCGGTTCCAAAGGATTGACATGTCGATACCTCAAGCATACACTCCATTGCCCAGGGTAAAGCCTCCAGTTCTGAATGTAATGGTGAGATTCGTCTGCGTTGATTCCTTGCTCCCAACAGCTGCGTCGCTCCTCTAGAATTTATCCATGTCCATCCATAACCACTATATAATACGTCTTGTGTCCATGAGCCATCTATCATGCATCTCTCGGAAATAGGAGGTTGTTCTAAGTTTTGTACACTTTCCTCTTTCTCCAGTCTTTGATTTGCTCCAAACCAAGCATGACATTCTGATTCAGCGTGTCTGACAGTTTCCAAAGGGTCCCTGTCTATTCCCCTGAATAGTTTATCGTTTCTCGCTTTCCAAATATACCACATAATCCAAGGATATGGGTCTTTGTCCAGCTCTGGGTCTTCAATATCATTCTTTCGCCAGAAAAGGTAGTCTATATTTGTGAAATGACTTCCACTTGGAAATAATGATGGTGGTGTTGGGGTTGTCGTGTGTGCCCAAGTCTGTATAGCTGGAGGACATTCAAAGATGGCATGATTTATAGTTTCATCCTCTGCACCACAACGAGGGCAATGGTTGTCGCATCTCATATGACGATGATTCAGATTACTTGTCACTGCTAACTGTCCAGATAACAATTGTCAAGTAAAGTGTCTGATTTTGGAGGAGCTTTTATTCTCCAAGCAAAAGCCTGGAGCTTCGTTCTGCTGGGTTCCTATGCCTCCAATTCCTCCTCCTTAAGCAAGTTAGTTACCACCCAGTAACCTGATTTGACCGTGTACATCCCATTCTTCGTATAACTCCAACAATATCCATTCCGATGGTAATCTTGGCTTATGGCCAGCGATTGAATCAATGGGATGTCATCGTGGTGGACATAATTCTCTATCATCTCAGTATTTCATCTCTTTGGGTTCCCAATCATCAGATCACTTACAGGCATCATTGGATGGAGCACCGGTGTAATCGGCCTAGCTGGTCTTGCTGGTATTGTTGGGACCCAAAGGTCTTCCCAAGTCCTAATCTCATTGCCAGAGTGTACCTTCTGTCTAATTCCCATTGTTATAAGTGGTTTTGCAGCCATTATACTCCTCCACCCATAGGAGGGGTTGTTCACCTCGTTTAGTCGCAATGGCGAACTACATCGGAAATATCGTCCTCTCAGAACTCTTGCCAATAGGGAATGCGGAAATTGTACTATACGCCATAGCTGTTTTCCCAGCAATGCCAGGTTAAATTCATGAATCATCCTGAATCCGATTCCACCTTCTTCCCTTGATTTGCAAAGTTTCTCCCATTTTACCCAGTGAATTCCTCTTTTGGGAGGGTTTGAGCTCCACCAAAATTGGGCAATGACACTAGCTAAATTCTGGTCATAATGGTCACCAGTTAGACCTTACATTCTTCCGCGTCATATATAAATGTGCATAAAATAATAAGGGTGGACAATGGGCAATTGAGCCCCCGCTTTATTTTCGGATACTTGATACTCAATTCGATTTGTTAAAATAGTTAAATTTTCTACTTGTATTTGATTCATTTTAAATGAGTACTTGACATACATAGTACTTGTAGTAATTTTGAATACTTGCAAGTTAATTAACTTGTTCCGTTACTTGATCAAATCTATTACTTAAATCTAAAATACTTGATTACTTGAATATATGTTTGAATTTATAATATTTAAAACTCAAGATACATAGATTTTGAATTAAAACTAGATTATTAGACTGCAGTGTTTTAATAAATATTTTTGATTTTTAAATCATAAATATTTATTGAGTTTTGTTTATATTAAAATAATGTCAATATTAAGTATTATTATTATATAAAACGAATTAAAATTAAACGAACCAAATTGTTACAAAAATAACGAGGCTTGATACTTGACTTATATTTGCAAATAATAGAAATTAGATACGTGTTACCCGATTTAACAATAACAAATTCTTGTCTTTTTAAAACCAAATACGGGGCAAGTATTGGATATAAGCCGAGTGCCGAATAATTATGCCTAGCCCTATAAAAACATATTTGCAAGAAGTTTAGGTCATTTTACAGAATTTAAAAACGCAGTAACAACTTACAACTCACAAATTACATGCAATAGCTTTCACCAAAAAAAAAAGCTTTCTCTGTCTCTCTGCATCATCATGCATAGATTAGCACTTTGAAAACATGTATAAATCCAATTACAATTTATTGGCATCATATATAAGCATTTCAACATCTTTGATATAACATATATTATACAATAAACTCGGCTACCCCATGTATAAATTTGTGTAGATATACATATTGTTCCTTGGTAGCTAAGATATTTTGATAAACAAGAAAAAAGGAACTCACACTTATAATAATTACAGTTTACGGCTTAACTTTTAGAAAGTTTTTACAAAACTCCCAAAACTATGACATAGACGGAAATTAAAAACAAGTGTGAATCAAATGCTGAGGAGCTCATGCCCGAATTTTTTTTCTTTTGTGATACTCCCGCCCGAAAAATGAATTAAATAAAACTTTATTTAATAATTAGCAAAAGACCACGAAACCAAAAAAAATTGCATAATTACAAGCCAACCAAGGGCATTTCACAGACCATCCAGATCCGACCCATAAAATTCGGATCTCTTTCTCCATAAGTTCCGCAAAATTAGTAAAACTTTGTGTAACTGTAAAACTTGGTGTAACTGTAACACTTAATAAAATTTCAACTAATATATATTCTATCATTTACAAAGTAATCTAAGTTGAACTAAGTCGCACTTTTATGTAACTGTAAAACTTAGTAGAATTTCAACTAATTTTGATTGTATCTCTACATTAAGAAAATTAGTTTGTAGAGAAAAACTAGAGACATTACATAATGTGAAATATATTTTACATAAACTTAGTAAAAATAGATAAAAATTACATGTCATAATTCATAAGCACACAATTAATCTCCAATTGGCCAGTCACGAGCAGTCAGATGAATTTCATTGCAGAACATCCAAGATGCACATTGCCATAAACAACGATCACATTTCCATTAGGTTCTTGATCCATCTATTGAGACTACAAACACTGGTTCTATTATTCTAGAGCACCAACAATCATATGACATATCGGGATCTATTCTTTACAATGGAGACATAAACATCTCAAGTTTATCGTAACCCCAATGACATGTGAGTGCCCAACTAGTGATCATGTGATACATCCGATCAACATATTCACGAGTAAAACCAGGATAGTTGTGAACCAATCTTCTATCATCGACGCTAAATGCTAAGTTCATCATAACATCTACATATTTGGCCAACACGCATCCTCTCTCAGCAGCAAAATGAATTTTTTCTCTTCCTTCATCACGTAAATGTAGGATGAATAATTCATACATACCTCATAAGTAGATGGCCTCTGGATTACCCAAATTGTAGTACTTAAGCCTGAATGTTCTAACATCATTGATCTCATCTGTCCAGTCATTCAAGAAAATGAGATTTGCAGATTTGTAAAAGTAATCTTCTCTGCCAATTGCATTAAACTCGGGGAAAGCAACTCTTGCACTACCAAAGTCCCGGATATTGGTTGTTGCTATCTTGGAGATAATGTTATTAAGCAAGGAAGGAGGGAGAGAAGGCAAGTTGAAGTTCGCCATGGAGAGATAGTCGTTTTATCAAGTATATGGAGAGAAATTTGTTTTATTTATTTCGAAAAGGTGATAAACCATTTTATAATGATCATCTAACCCAACTACAAGTTGTGATTTGATGGACACCTTGGAAAGACACAAGTAGTAACTTCAACAGTCGTGAAGAGATAATTATTCATCATTACATTTGAATTGTAAAACTTTTTATAAGTTGGTAAAACCTTAATTGATTAAGATTGTATAAGTTTGTCGAACTAAGTGAAAATTTAAATGATGTTGATTGTAAAATTTTGATCAACTTAGTAAAACATCAACTAATTTAGATTATATAACTTAGTTTACTTTGTGAAATTTTATGATGATTGCTTAAAATGTAATGAAGAGATAAAATAAAACGTTTATTAGTCGGAGAAAAGAAATTAAAATGGTATTTGTAAGGTTTATTTATTTGGAGAAGGTGATAAACCCCTGTATTTAATGGTCATCTTACCCAACTACAAGTTGTAACTCCTCCATTTAAATGTGATTTGATGGACGCCTTGGAAAGACAAAAGTAGTAAATTCAACAATCTCGAAGAGATAAGTATCCATCATTACATTTGAATAATATAATTTTTATAAGTTGGCAAAACTTTAATTGATTAATATTGTATAAGTTAGTCGAACTAAGTGAAAATTTAAATGATGCTGATTGTAAAATTTTGATCAACTTAGTAAAACATCAACTAATTTAGATTATTTACTTTGTGAAATTTTATGATGATTGCTAAAAGTGGTCATTAGTCGGAGAGGAGAGCTGAAAATAGTATTTATAAGGTTAATTTAATGATCTACTTACCCAACTACAACAAGTAACTTATCCTCCATCTAATTGATTTGATGGAGAGACACGAGTAGAAAATGCAACAGTCGCCTCTCTTGGGGATAATCATCATTAGCTCTGACAATGACATTAAATCTTCTCCTTCTTGAAACCCCTCCTTCTCTCCCATCTTCTTCTGCAAAAATAACCAAAAAAAAAGCAAAGAAACTACTCATCGTCTCTTAGATATGGCACACTACAATAAGCTTGATGAAGTTGTATATAACGAGAGTCTCACGTGTTGGCGTTTCAGAGTGAAAATACTCAGGATCCACATGTTCTATTCCTATGTTACCGGTGGAGGACCCAACAAGGTTTATATCCTAGCGGATGAAGATGTAATTGCAAAAGCATAATCTCTCAAGTATCTAATAATATACGACAATGCAAACTAAAAACTTGAGACTTAAACTTTATTTATGAAGGGAGCCAAGATGGAGATGACTGTTAATGAATTAACTGCACAGAGATTTAGAGGCCTTGAGAAACAAGGGGGGAAATGGGTGGAAATCTTTTGGGTATAAGTTGGACGTGCCTTACCAGGTTTCAAAGTAACAAACTCTCCATATACACTAACTGCTACCTGGTATACAGAAGTCTGGATCATCGATCCTCTGAGAAATCAGCATTACATGGAATTCAAGAATATCCATGACATCCCTCACATTAGCAACATGAACAGAAACTATCCAATAGGTATGAATGCTAATGACTAATATATATTTCAGATATGTAAATGTAAGTAACAAAAGCGAAAACACTCATGTGGTAGATATAATGGGAGTGATCTTTGACACGGAAGCTCATTTTGATGACCCTGCAACGCCAAAGATGGTGTTTTACATTAGGGACAATATGTAAGTACAAAGAAACATATGATTAGAGCGAAATGTTTACATTAGTGTAATTGACACACATTTTTTATTCATAATAGTGAGAGTCAGATAAAATGTGTGGCAACTGCCGGTAATGCTTATGCCTTTCGGGATGGGTTTGAAAGTATGAGGGATCGTGGACAGGTGATTGTGGTCCTGAAGATGTGGAGGGTCTGGTCCATTATTATTATGTGTTTAGTTTTAAATGTGTTAGTTGAGTTAAGCGTTTCTTAAACTCATTCATACATGTTGTTTTGGTCCTCCTGAGCTATGTCTTGAGACAAATGGTGGATTATCTGACTTCATGTTCAATCCGCGCTTGGAGGAGGTTGAGAAGTTCGGGAAATTGCTCAATAACAATGACCCTCGATGATACCCACCCCGCACCAATACCTAGTCGGTATTCCTGCATTTCTTACTCGTCTCCGACCACCAGTCGAGGAAGATGAGACAGACATATTTGTCTCCATTGCTCGATCGAGGGTTTCGGGGTTTAGAGAGAATGGTGCTGAGAGAGAATGGGGTTGAGAGAGAAATGGGAAGAGAGAGAATGTGGTTGATAGATAATGGGAAAATTCAAAAAAAAAAAAGGATTTAATGGTTTTGGGGTGTGGGAGGGAAAATTCTAAAAGTTGGGCGGTATAAATTTTGATTTTTTTTCAAGAGTTTTCGTGGTTGAAGTTTCACCAAGTTCGAAGTTTTACAGAAATCATCAAAGTTTTACTTTACTAATTTTTACATTGATCTTAGTTTTACTGTACTTGAATGAGTGGTTTTATGGTTATACCAATTATAGTTTGTTTCCTAGATTCATTTCTCATGTCATCATGTAAAAATAGACTTCATTTCGTGACATATATAACTTTTGTAATGTAAGAAAGTGAATATTAAAGAAAAAGCTACAAGAACGCAATTTATTCTTATATGAATACAAAATTAAACAATGAGATGGAAAATTCAATAATTATGATTAATTAAATAAAACTCATTAATAAATTTCCTACTACTTGCATGACTTATTAACTAGTTAAGAATTTCGTATGTTTAAATTTGTATTTTAAGTCTTACTAAGTTTACATATCGTACTTATACCAGTAAAGCAAAAGTTCCACCAAGTCTTACAACGTTTCCCTTACAATAAAAACAAACATCAAAACTGAAAGGTTTACAACATACTTCCTCTTATGTGTTCTTCTGTGGATGTTCTTTGTGTTCCTCTGCTTCTCCATATCCACTCTCACTCGCACTATAGTTCATACCATATGAGTTTTCTTTCTCAACTTTTGATAGTTGCTCGGTTATTGACACTATTTCCAATTCTTTGATGTCCTCTACATGCAAAATACTTCTTTTTGTTCTTTATCCACTGATGTTAAATAAACAAACACATCTTCATCATCCAAAATATATGATTGCCTCTTAGGTTCCACAACAAGTGGAATGTAACTAAATTTAAGCATCTTCGTATACGGATCTATGCCCATCTTCCTACATATCATCTCCTTCAACAACGAATAAGTGATTTCCTTCAATGATGGTCTCTTAAAATATATAGCATACAAACGACCATCGGTTGGAATCCATTCATAATCATCTCCGGACTTCGAATTATTTACATCATAATCAAAATGTATGTTTGCAGAAGAAGAACACATTGTCTGTAATACAAAAAAAAAAAATTAAACCATTAAAGTCAAACCTAGTCATACAGTTATACCATCAAAATTCTACTAAGTTATACCTAGTTATACAGTTATGCTACTAAAGTTATATTAAGTTATACTTTGTTACACAGTTTTGTCGGTAACTTTGATTAAAAATATCTAAAAATTGCTCAACAGATTTAAATAACTGGTCTAGTTCAAACACACAAAAAAAATTTGTAAGAGAAGAAGTTACTATTGTACCTTTGATGACACCCAAAAACAACAATTCAATGAGATAAAAAATGAATATTAAGAATTGTAACAAAGAAGAACAAATTCTTTTGGAGGCTCCATTTTAATGTTAATTGATCTGCTATCCAGACACAAACCCATTTCTCAAGAACCAGTTAACGCTTTCTTAAGATTTTAAAAATGTTACATGGGTATTTATTTGGAGTCTTAGAGGCAGAGAAAAATGTCACAAATAAGCTCAAACAAGGTAAACCCGAAATAAGATTTAAATTACGAAATAAAAACTACAACAAAACGAAAATAACCACTTAACCCCAGAAGTCTTACGAATGAGAAGATCCAGCGAAGAATGATGTTTTGGACTTATCTACACTAATACTTTTTTGGTGGATGGATACTTGAACGCATTTGTGAATATCTAAACTTACACATAGAGCTTAAATAAAATAATATCACAGAAGAAGCCACGAAAATGTTAAAAGTTGCAGTTAAAAATTAATCATTATCTTATTATCAATTTTGGTACCGGTTACTTTTCATCCAACCGGATTTTTTGAGGTTTTTATTTTCAGAAATTACATAATTATCTAGCAATAATGACAATAAGTAATTTTCAAAAAAAATTGAGAAAAAATAATAGAAGTGTAACAAAGTTTTTATCCAAAATAATAGAATTAAATAATGTTAATCATATAATTAATTATATATCACGGAACATAAACAAATGTCAGATCCATTTATAATTATTTCCAAAACAAAATTCACATCAAAATTATTTTAAACATTAAGTAAATAGTAAAACGATATATTGTAGTATTTTGTTTTTAAATAAATATTTAGTTCGATTCTTTTTATCTGATCAAAATATGATTCGTCTGGTTTAACAATAATTCTTTTGTGATTATTTAGTGATCTATGACGAAAGAAAAAATGATACGTATTTTATAAAAAGTAAAAGACAAATAATCTATCACAAAATTTATTAAATGCAATGATTTTGAAATTTAATTTACTGAAATTATGTAAAAAGCGATTTCACATAAATAAGGTCCTATATAAAATATTTAACTGCATTTTTGAAATTAAAAAAAAAATCATGTCAAATACTTACGAATTTTTGTGCGGCCTTCCCTAGTAATAAATAATTACAAGTTTTAAAACTGTGTTAGAATTTCTTTTTAATAATTATCATAAGATAAAAAAAATTCATCAACAGAAACTAAATTGGTATATATTTCCAAATCATTAACCGCAAAGATAGAAGGACATGGCTTTTTGCAAAATTGACTCAAAACTTAAAATCAACCACAAAACTAACATATGTTGTTTTTAGACATTTCTTTTGTCGTATTCTCCCCACAAGTTCAGATTATTCACGAAAATACCATTAATTTTTTTTCTTTTTGAAAATTGCATTTTTTCTCTGTCAACCTCATCATCTTCAAGTATATACAAGATTGTCATTATCATCAATACACCAACCACCATGAACAACAAATTTGAAGCTCTTAATTCACCTCAAATCGATTTACACTTCTTCTTTCTCAATTCTTATGAACTAAAAACAACATCTCTTTCACTTTCTTTCCATATTCATTCAAAAAACCCCAAGGTTTTGATTCTAAAATTTTCATGGCTCATAGAGCCATTGAAGCTTACGATTCTTGGTGGATCACTTTTGTTTGAGATTCGAGGTGCTTTGAGAAGACTTATGTGGGCTAAACAAGTTATCTCGCTGGTTGAAACTACGAAATCAGTTTTTTTCCAGATATGTTCACCCAGACGACTTCCGGGTAAGTTTTCTGCCTGTAGACGACTTACATGGAAGTCTTATGGTCAATACAGAGGTTAATTTTGCAATTGACTTTTAAATGTGTTTTTAGAGACGACTTACATGGAAGTCGTCCATCTTTGTTGGTTAAAAAAAAATCGAGACGACTTTCATGTAAGTCGTCTAGGGTAAATAGGTAAGTTTTGCATTTGATTGGATTGTGTCAGAAATCTTACTTTTCTTGGACGACTTACCCATATCTCATGAGTCCTCCAGTAGAAAATTAAAAAATAAATATTTTGTTATATCTAGACAAATTCCATGTAAGTCGTCTCAGGTTAGTTTTGTAATTGAAAAATAATACATAATTTTTTTTCTATACAACTTACACGGAAGTCGTCTGTTGGACGACTTACATGAAAGTCGTCCATGATTTTATTCCGAGATTTTGGCCAAACCTTGTTTATCTTGGACGACTTCCATGTAATTCGTCGGACGGACGACTTCTGTGTAAGTCGTCTAAAAAAATAATTTTTTTTTTGTTTTATTTTTCAATTGAAAAACTAACCTGAGACGATTTACATGGAAGTCGTCTAGGTATAACAAAATATTTATTTTTTAAAAATTTTATACTGGACTACTTATGTGTAAGTCGTTCAGAAAAGTCGTCCAAAAAAAGTCAAATTTATGACACAATCCGGTCAAATGCAAAACTAACTCGTTTACCCTAGACGGCTTACATGGAAGTCGTCTCAATTTTTTTTTAACAAACAAAGATGGACGACTTCCATGTAAGTCGTCTAAGTTAAAAATCAATTGCAAAACTAACCCAAATGGACAACTTCCGATAAGTCTACCAGACGACCTTCATGAAAGTCGTATGCGTCAATGTTTAATAAACTTTAATTTTCTCTAAAACTATAAAGACTTTTTAATATTTTTTTGTTAATTCATGTGTATTAGTCGATATTTGAGCTCCTGAATGAAATTCATAACTTAATTGGTTTTAATTATGAGTTCACCGACATTCATGTGTATTAATGTTTACGTACGTTGGTTTTTGTAAATTTGGTAAGTAACTTAAGATATGTTTATTTAATTTTCAAAAGTGTTAAGTAACTTCAGGAATATCAAGTAACATGGTTTAATGTGTCTTCTTAGATCATAAGATATATTTTTTAACTTTCAAGAAATTTGAAATTTCAATTTTCACTTACAATTTTGAGTTTCCTGCTTAAATTTTATTTTTCGTTCAAATTTTCCCCTTATGTTTCAATTTTCCGCTTTAAATTTAAGTCTTCCGAGAAGACTTCCCAGAAGACTTCTAATGAAAGTGTTCTATCTTTGAACTTATGTAATGGTTTATCTTTTGTGAATTTGACTAAGTTTTCTTGAGAATTCTTCTCCCTTAGTTGTAATAAATTTGATTAATTTTTTTTGTGTTATTGTGTTTTGCTTTTGAAGTTGTATCAATAACTTCAATTATATCAAATAATTTTAGCAAGATAATATTGTGGAATATGAACATATTTACCAAATTGTTTTTATTAATATCTCTTCAAATTTACAAAACAAATCACAGCTAAAAGAGTACACATGCAGATAACAAAACATACCACACACAAAACTATTATTGATCATTCCTCTACAAAGACAAGCTTGGACTCCACTTGATATAGAAAAACACTCCGACAGAAGACTTCCAGGAAATCTTCCAGAAGACTGACTGGAAGTCTTCTAGCACATTATATTTTAGAAGACTTTGGAAGACTTATGGGAAGTCTTCCGAAGTGTGCTCTAGATCTGAAAAACATGTATATCAAACCCCTAACTGAAAAACCTGCATATAAAAAAACGTTCAAATTGCTTAAAAACAAAGAAAATGAGTGGAAGATTATACATATATATACTTTTATAAAACACACAACGTACATATCTAAGTGGAAGATGATGACCATCTTGTTAAAAACCTGAAACAAAAAGATAGATGATGAGAAAGATATGAGACAAAAATGAAAAATTCATAAAAAGTTTTGTGTTTTCAAGTCAAAGAGATTAGAGTGGGTTTGGAGAGTTTTAGTTTGCGGAAAAAGTAAGAACTTTATGCAACATGAGGTTACTAAATGAAGAAAAATCAGACATAAAAACTTACCAAAATGCTCTGACCTGTTATGAAAAAGAGTCATGTGAGATGAGTCTGCCAGAAGACTTCCAAGAAGTCTTGACTTCCAGGAAGTCTTCTAGCACATTATATTTTAAAAGACTTTAGAAGACTTTCCATAAGTCTTCCAAAGTCCGCTCCAGATCTGAAAAACATGTATATCAAATCAAGATATGAAAAACCTGCATATAAAAAAACGTTCAAATGGCTTAAAACAGAGAAAATGAGTGGAATATTAGATAGATCTACTTTTATAGAACACATAAAAATACATACTTAAAATTAATAGATCTACCTTTAAATGAGTGGAAGATGAGAACCATGTGATGAAAAACATGCAAAACAAGATAAACTATTGAGAAAAACATGAGACAAAAACATTAAATTTATATAAAGTTTGGTGTTTATGAGTTCAAATAGATTAGAAAGAGGTTGGAGAGTTTTAGAATGAGGAACATAACATTTTTGTTGCAGCCATTTGAGAGGAAGAGAGAGAATGTGTAAATTTTTCTTTATATATGGAGACAAAAATTTCAATAAGGTTAAATATTTTCGATTCAGAAGACTATCAAGTAAGTCTTCTAATAGAAGAATTCTCAGATGAGCCCACAAAACTTCAATATTTTTAGCGGGAAACTAAAATATTTTTAGCGGGAAATCAAATTATTTTTGGCGGGAGTTAGAAGACTTTCAGAGAAGTCTTCTAATCACCAGACAGCTTACTTGTTAGTCCTCTAGACCCTAAACATAACTCATAGACTAAATTAACTAACTAAACACTTCATAAAATTAAATTAAACTTAAAAAGTTTTTAATATACACAAAAATAAATATATAGGTAAAATTTTAATTTTTCAAAAAATCATTTAAGCTTTCCAAAATCTAACCCTAAGAATTAATACAATATAGCCATTTTTCAAAAAAAAAAAAGAATACATACGATATTACAACATGTGTTATTAAACCCTGAGCCAAAGAATATCATGATTAACTACTTTCACTCATCTACGTGGAAAACTATTCAATTTTATTATATCTTAATTTATATCATTTAAAATTATTTATAATTACATGATTTTATATTTTCACTTGTCAAAATAATTTTTTAAAAATTTAAAATTATTTTTAAGATCAACTATACCAGAAGACTTCCATGGACGTCGCCTAGACGACCTACAATATCTCAGAAGACTTTCCGGGACTATATTCGTAAAAATAAGTTATGTTTTTTGTTTGGTCATAAGGGGTTTGCTGTAATTTCACAAGACTTTTAGGTTATTTTTGCATTTGATTCAAGTTTGAGTATACTTTTGCAATCAAAGTCAAGTTTTGAGTCATATTTGGCTAATTCCCGAAGATAGAAATACATTTTTAACAAGATAGATACATTCGGCATATTAACTTTTTGTATATATATATATATATAATAATAATAATAATAATAATAATAGTAATATTAATTAATATCCAGATTTTATTTTCTTAATAATCTCAACTGATAAATGGTAATATATTTTTATTTAAACAATCATTACTAATAAAAGAGACCTTTTGAGGCTCCATAGAACGTCTACATCAGCAAAAAAACATTCTCCCGAAAAATGACACGTGGCATTATTATTTAAAAAATAGAAAATAAATAATAAGTAAATTTGCAATATAAGGAAAAATAAATAATAAGTAAATAAACAATATAAAAAATAGAAACATTGCAATAAAGAATAATAAGTAAATATACAATATAAGGAAAATATATAATAAGTAAATATATAATTAAGAAATAAAAAAACTAAATTTAAATTATAATGCAGACATGAATTATAAAGAATATTACAATAAGAAAATATAAAACATATGAAAAATAAAGAATAAGTAAATATACAATATTAGAAATACAAAAAATATATTAAACATCTATTTGAAAATCCTTACTAATAAAAGAGACCTTTTGAGGCTCCATAGAACGTCAGCAAAAAAAATTCTCCCGAAAGATGACACGTGGCATTATTATTTAAAATATAGAAAATAAATAATAAGTAAATTTGCAATATAAGAAAAAATAAATAATAAGTAAATACACAATATAAGAAATAGAAACATTGCAATAAACAATAATAAGTAAATATACAATATAAGAAAAATATATAATAAGTAAATATATAATTAAGAAATAAAAAAAAACTAAATTAAACATTATAATGCAGACATGAATTATAAAGAATATTACAATAAGTAAATATTAAACATAAGAAAAATAAAGAATAAGTAAGGGCTTTTTGCAGAATTGACCTATAACTTAAAGTCAAACACAAAACTAACTACCTTTTTTTTTAAAATTGGTTTTGCCCTATTCACCCCACAAGTTCATATAATTTACGAAAATGCCATCAATTTTTTTTTCTTTTTTTTTTTGAAAATGACATTTTTACTCTTTCACCCTCATCATCTTCAAGTAATTACAAGATATTGCCATTGTCATCAATACCACAACCATCATGAACAACCAGTTTGAAGCTCTTAATGCTCCCAAAATCGATTTACCCTTCTTCTTTTTCCATTCTTGTGAACTAAACACAACATATCTCTCACTTTCTCTCCACAATGAGCTAAAAAAAACCCAAGATTTTGATTCTAAATTTTTTATGGTTCATAGAGTCATAGAAGCTAACGATTCTTGGTGGGTTACTTTCGTTTGTGAAGTCGTCCGCGTCTTCTCCGCTAGTTTTTAAGTCTTCTACGTTAGTTTTTGAATAACTTGTATTTTTAAGAGTGATAAGTAACTTCAAGATATGTAAAACTCATATTTACAAAATATGTTCTCTCTCTTAGTTTTACTAAATTTGACTAAGTTTTTCAACGCAAACTTATAATAAAATATGATATGCTTTGACTAGTTACTATTGTTTGTTTCCATCTCTTAAGTATTATTGTTATAGACAATAATGATGACTATTGTTATGAGTTGGAAGAAGGGTTAAAATGCTTCTTAAAATGTTGTATCAATATAAAGCTACCAACATTCTTGTTTATTAAGATGAGAAAAAGGCCATTGGAGTTTATTATTGCATATGAGAGATCCAAAGATAAGAAAAAGGCTACTGAAGTGTATTATTTCATTGATTTGTAAATGTGTAAACACATTGTTAGCACATTTAATACATCTTGGAAAACATTATTACTGATTTTACAAAAAATTCACAACTAAAAGAGTAGACATGCAATTCACAAAACAGACCACAAACAAAACTATTATAGATCATTCCTCTACAAAGACAAGCTTGGATTCCACTTGAGTAGATAAGACCACACGACTTTTAAGAAGTCCAGATGACTTCTAAGAAGTCCAGACGACTTCCAGGAAGTTCAGACGACTTTGTCAGAAGACTTTGAGGAAGTTCAGACGACTTCCAGACGACTTTACAGGAAGTCCAGACGACTTTACAGGAAGTCCAGACGACTTTGTCAGAAGACTTCCAAGAAGTCCAGACGACTTCCAGACGACTTCCAGACGACTAACAGGTAAGTCGTCCCAGAAGTCTTCCAGATCTGAAAAACCTGCATATTAAATCCAGATCTGAAAAACCTGCATATCCAAAAACGTTCAAATGGCTTAAAAACAGAAAAAATGAGTGAAAGATTAGATAAATCTACCTTTACAGAACACACAAAAATACATATCTAAAAATAATAGATCTACCTTTAAATTAGTGGAAGATGAGTACCATCTAATTAAAAACCTGCAAAAAGATAGATTAGTAAGAAGGACATGAGACAAAACTGGAAAATTCATATAAAGTTTGGTGTTTTAAGTCAAAGAGATTAGAGTGGGTTTGGAGAGTTTTAGTTTGGGAAAAAAGTAAGAACTTTATACAACAACAAGTTACCAAATGAAGAAAAATCAGACATAAGAACTTACCAAAACGCTCAGATCTATTATGAAAGGGAGACTTCGTCAGAAGACTTCCATGAAGTCCAGACGACTTCCTGGAAGTCCAGACGACTACCTGGAAGTCCATACGACTTCCTGGAAGTCCAGACGACTTCCTGGAAGTCCAGACGACTTCCTGGAAGTCCAGACGACTTCCTGGAAGTCAAAACGACTTTGTCAGAAGACTTCCAAAAAGTCCAGACAACTTCCAGACGACTTCGAGACGACTAACAGGTAAGTCATCCAAGAAGTCTTCCAGATCTGAAAAACCTGCATATCCAAAAACGTTCAAATGACTTAAAAATAGAGAAAATGAGTGGAAGATTAGATAAATCTACATTTATAGAACACACAAAAATACATATCTAAAATTAATAGATTTACCTTTAAATTAGTGGAAGATGATTACCATTTGATTAAAAACCTGCAAAAGAGATAGATTAGTAAGAAATACATGAGACAAAACTGAAAAATTCATATAAAGTTAGGTGTTTTCAAGTCAAAGAGATTAGAAAGAGGTTTGAGAGTTTTAGAATGATGAACATTACATTTTTGTTGCAGCCATTTGAGAGGAGAAGAGAGAATGTGTAATTTTTTCTTTATATAGGGAGACAAAAAATCCAATTAGGTTAAATATTTTTGACTCAGACGACTTCCTGGACGACTTACATTTCAGTCGTCTGGTGAAGAAATTAAAACAGACGACTTACATATAAGTCGTCCAGAAGAGTTTAATTTTTTTAGCGGGAAATTAAATATTTTTAGCGGGAAACTAAAATAGAAGACTTTCCAGATGACTTACTTGTAAGTCGTCTGGTTTAAATTATTTAAGCTGGAAAATAATTTTTTAAAAAAATTTTAGGCGGGAATATTTGGACGACTTACATGTAAGTCGTCTGTTTTAATTTCTTCACCAGGCGACTGAAATGTAAGTCGTCCGAGTAAAATGATCCGGTTAGGTTAAAACTTACATTGGTAAAATTAAAGGTTCGGTACGATGTGGACGACTGAAATATACGTCGTCCGAGTAAATTATTCAACAGACGACTGAAATATAAGTCGTCCACACCCTAAACATAACCCCTAAACTTAATTATCTAATTAAAGACTTCATAAAATCAAATCAAACTTGGAATGTGTTTACTATACACATAAATAAACACATGTAGGTGAAAACTAATTTTTGAAAAAAACATTTTAGTTTTCCAAAATCTAACCCTAACAATACATACAATACTACAACATATGTTTGCCAAACCCCTAAACCAAAGTATTTCATGATTCACTACTTCCACTCATCTATCTTCAAAACAAATCAATTTTATCATATCTTAATTTTCATCACTTAAAACTGTCTATAATTACTTGATTTTTATTTTTCACGCATCAAAATATTTTTTTACAAGATTTATAAATTATTTTTAAAATAAACCGGTACCAGACGACTTACACTTCAGTCGTCCAGACGACTTCCAACATCTCAGACGACTCAGACGATTTACTAGGGCTATATTCGTAAAAATGGCTTCTGTTTTTTTTGTTTGGTCACAAGGGGCTGAGCTGTAATTTCACTAGGCTTTTAGGTTAGTTTTGCATTTGATTCAAGTTTGGGTATAGGTTTGGGGTTAAAATCAAGTTGTGGGTTAGTTTTGGAAAAAACTCCAATAAGTAAATATACAATATAAGAAATACAAAAAAATACATTAAACATCTATCTTAAAATCCTTACTAATAAAAGAGACCTTTTGAAGTTCCATAGAACGTCCACACCAGCGAAAAAAATCCTTACTAATAAAAGGGACCTTTTGAGGCTCCATGGAACGTCCACATCAGCAAAAAAAAATTCTACCGAAAAATGACATGTGGCATTATTATTTAAAAAATAGAAAATAAATAATAAGTAGATTTGCAATATAAGGAAAAATAAATAATAAGTAAATAAATAATATAAGAAATAGAAACATTGCAATAAAGAATAATAAGTAAATATACAATATAAGGAAAATATATAATAAGTAAATATATAATTAAGAAATAAAAAAATTAAATTAAAATTATAATGCAGACATGAATTACAAAGAATATTAGAATAAGTAAATATAAAACATAAGAAAAATAAAGAATAAGTAAATATACAATATAAGAAATACAAAAAATATATTAAACATCTATCTGAAAATCCTTACTAATAAAAGAGACCTTTTGAGGCTCCATAGAACGTCAGTGAAAAAAAATTCTCCCGAAAGATGACACGTGGCATTATTATTTAAAAAATAGAAAATAAATAATAAGTAAATTTGCAATATAAGAAAAAATAAATAATAAGTAAATAAACAATATAAGAAATAGAAACATTGCAATAAAGAATAATAAGTAAATATACAATATAAATAAAATATATAATAAGTAAATATATAATTAAGAAATAAAAAAAACTAAATTAAACATTATAATGCAGACATGAATTATAAAGAATATTACAATAAGTAAATATAAAACATAAGAAAAATAAAGAATAAGTAAATATACAATATAAGAAATACAAAAAAATACATTAAACATATATCTTAAAATCCTTACTAATAAAAGAGACCTTTTGAAGTTCCATAGAACGTCCACACCAGCGAAAACAATTCTCCTGAAAGATGACACGTGGTATTATTATTTAAAAAAATAGAAAATAAATAATAAGTAAATTTGCAATATAAAGAAAAATCAATAATAAGTAAATAAACAATATAAGAAATAGAAATATTGCAATAAACAATAATAAGTAAATATACAATATAAGGAAAATAAATAATATGTAAATATATAATTAAGAAATAAAAAAATAAATTAAACATTATAATGCAGACATGAATTATAAAGAATATTACAATAAGTAAACATAAAACATAAGAAAAATAAAGAATAAGTAAATATACAATATAAGAAATACAAAAAATACATTAAACATCTATCTGAAAAGTATATAATAAAATAAATAATAAGTAAATATATAATATAAGTAATAGAAATATTACACTAAACATCTATCGTAATATTACAATTTGATATAAAAGCAAAACAGTTAGATAAGTAAATATACAATAAAAAAAGTAAATATACAATATAAGAAATGGAAAAACTACATTAAACTTCTATCTAAAAAATGTATAGTTTTACATTTTTATTATTTCAAGATATTTTATAAGTAAATACACAATATAAGTCAAAAAAGCATACAATATAAGGAATATAAATATTACTTCAAACCTCTATCATAATATTATCATTTGATATAAAAGCAAAAAAAGTAAAATAAGTAAATATATGATATAACAAAAAATAAAAAATAGGTAAAATACAATTAAAAAATTAAAAGCTAAATAAAACATCTCTGTGAAAAAATGTTTAGAAAAATAAATAATAAGTAAATATACAATTTAAAAAAATAGAAATATTATATTAAACATCTATCATAATATTAGAATAAGTAAATATACAATATAAGAAAAAATACACAATAGGTAAATATACAATAGTAGAAATAGATACTAATAAAAGAGACATTTTGAGGTTCCATAGAGGCTTCACATCAACGAAAAAAACTTCTCCCACGAGACATGGCATTATTATTTAAAAAATGAAAATACATAATAACTAAATATACAATATAAGAAATAGAAACATTACATTAAACAATAATAATTATATATACAATATAAGAAAAAATAAATAATAAGTAAATATACAATATAATAAATAGAAATATTACATTAAACATGTATCATAATATTATCATTTGATATAAAAGCAAGAAAATTAGAATAAGTAAATATACAATATATAAAATGGAAAAAGTAAATTAAACATATATCTGAAAATGTATAGTTAAATAAATAATAAGTGAATATACAATATAAAAATATTACACTAAACATTTATTATAATATTACAATAAGTAAATATTAAACATAAAAAAGAATAAGTAAATATACAATATAAGAAATACAAAAAATACATTAAATGTCTATCTGAAAAATATATTATAAAATAAATAATAAGTAAATATATAATATAAGAAATATAAATATTACTTTAAACATCTATCGTAATATTACAATTTGATATAAAAGAAAAACAATTAGATAAGTAAATATACCATATAAGAAATAGAAATACTACATTAAACATCTATCTGATAAATGTATAGTTTTATATTTTTATTATTTCCAAATATTTTATAAATAAATATACAATATAAGTAAACCAAGCATACAATATATGTAAAAGAAACATACAATATAAGAAGTATAAATATACATTAAACCTCTATCATAATATTATTATTTGGTATAAAAGGAAGAAAATTAAAATAAATAAATATACAATATAAGAAAAAATAAACCATAGGTAAAATACAATTAAGAAATTAAAAAACTAAATTAAACATCTCTCTAAATTTTTTTTTAGCAAAATGAATAATAAGTAAATATACAATTTAACAAATAGAAATATTATATTAAACATCTATCGTAATATTAGAATTAATAAATATACAATATAAGAAAAAATACACAATAAGTAAATATACAATATTATCACTGAAAACACTAAATTAAACATCAATCTGAAAAATGTATAGTAAAATAAATAATAATTAAGTATTTTTTTTACAACAATAATTAAGTATAAGATATAAAAATATTACATTAAGCATCTATCATAATATTAGAATAAAAAAAGTAAATATACAATATAAGAAAAAATAAATAATAAGTAAATACACAATATAAGAAATAAAAACTAACATCAAACATCTATCTGAAAAATGTACTTTTTACATTTTTATTATTTACAAATACTTTTATAAGTAAATATATACACAATATAGGAAGAAATAAATAGTAAGTAAATATACAATATAAGAGATAGAAATGTTACATATTATAATAAGTAAAAATATAAGAAAAAATAAATAATTAGTAAATATTGTATATAAAAAATAAAAATATTACATTAAATATATATCATAATATTATCATTGATATAAAATCAAGAAATTTAGAAAAAGTAATTATACAAAATAATAAAAGATAAATAGTAAGTAAATATACAATATAAAAAAATATACATCTATCTCAAAAATGTATAGTTAAATGGAAAATGTATAGTTAAATAAATAATAAGCAAATATACATATAAGACATAGAAATATTACATTAAATATTTATTGTAATTTTACTATTTGATATAAAAGCAAGAAAATTAGAATAAATAAATATACAATATAGAAAAATTCCATAAGATGGTAAGTTTAACTTTTTATCACAAAATAGTCTTAATGAGAAAAATGACCAAAAGAAGTTTTATTAAAGAGTAAAAATACGTTTATACCGTAGGGTTAACTAATCTAGATTTAGGGTTTAGAGTTAAGTGTGGGGTTTTGATGATAGGATTTCAAATTAAAAAAAAAAATTAAAACTAAAATTTTCAAAATAAAAAGTGGCTATTTTGGTCATTTTACTTATTCAAGGTTATTTTTGTGATAAAAAATTAAAAATATATATTTGAGAGAGTTGCCCTAAAATATAAGAAAAACTAAATAATAAGTAAATATACAATATAGGAAATGAAAAAACTATATTAAACATCTATTTGAAAAATGTATAGTTTTCTGTTTTTTCCAAGGAAATAAATATTCACACAAACATATAATTCAGAATTTTGTTGTTGTTCAGAATACAATGTAAAAAAAAACTATATAGTTAACATTTGAAAATCAAAATAGCTCCGCGCTACGCGCGGATTAACTTTTAGTACAAGAAAATTGATAGTTTTTCGGACTATGAGATTACCGGAGTCTATAAATACGCACCTCATTAAGGCTCTTTTATTCACATATTTTATTGGTTTATATTTACAATTAATTTTGATAAAATGTAAACATTTATACAAAAATACAATCTATAAGTTGATGTGATTTTTATATTTGTAATTATAATTAATTTAATTCTTACTAATGTGATCTATATATGTGATGTGATATATATATATATATATATATATATATATATATATCACATTACCATATTTTAAAATTACATCAAAAATGAATATTTACAAATTAGTAAGCGGGAATAAAAAATACCGCATACCGCCTATACTTAGGTGAAATTGAGACAAAACCGCGAAATACCAAAATTTCCCTCTTTACTATAACACATTCTCTACTTAAAGATGTAAAATTTAGTTTCCACAAAAAAATAGAGTCACCAAAAAAAAACCCTCTCCTCTCGACAAATCTAACTGCTCATCTTCTCTGATGTATATCTCCCTCTCACTTTCTCCAAATCTCACCTCTCTTCTAATCTTCTTCAACAATTCTCACTTCTCCTCTTATTTCGAAAATCGTTTTGGAGTATTGTGTTCTCTGTGTTTTCAATAAATCTAGGGTTTCTCATTCCCTTTCTTTCCTAGGGCCTGAGACACGAGAGACATAAGAGAAGAGAGGCGAGATGAAACGGAGATAAAGAGGAGAGAAAGCTCGGGTCGTGTCTTGTTTCGTCTCCGATAATCAGAGCTTGGGTTGGGTGGGGTCTTGCTTCGTCTCCGATAACCAAGCTTAGATTGAATGAAATATCACTTTTTTAAAAAGGAAATTAGGCGGATAGCTAAGAAATCAAGTATTTTTAAGATTCTAACTTTAAAAAAAAAAGAGTCATCATTATTACTATATTATATACTATACTATCCCTAGTATCCGGTCACTAAAATCTCAAAATACTTTAATCACCACCGCTGCTGCTTCTTTCATAATCACAACCATCTATGTTATTGTCGCCACTTCCACTACAATCACCACAATTCTGTAATCTTTGTTCAGTATTTTGTATTTTTCTTTGCCAAAATCCAATTAACCATCATATTTTTAACCACCATCTCTTCCTCCATAATCACCACCGCCTCCTTTGTAATCAGCATCAACTCTGATATTCCATCACTGTAGTTCCACCACCATAAGCACCATCAAATCCGTAACCATATCTTTCCACCACCGTTTTTCCTCAACCACTGTCACATCCAAGTGTTTTAACTATAAAATTTATTTTTATACTATTTCATTACTATGTAGTATACCATTTAATTTGTTCATTTCTATATATACTTTCATATTTCGTAAGATGAAAAGTAATTTTCACATAAGTGTTTATACTTTTTTTTCTTTTTGTATAATTTAATAAGATACATATGATCAATGAAATCAGCCATAGATGTAGAGGAAGTGAAAACAATTCGTTTTCGAATATACCATTCTATATAATAATTTTACTAATACTTTTTATACCATCTAGTTTGCTCAATATTATTTCTAATCTATGTCATAAAAGGCCATTAGTTCCTACATATCCATGTCCGCCACTTTCTTTGTAACCATCACCATCATTGTCACTACCACCACAACTATCACCAATTCCAATATTGTCTCTTTTACGTATTTCAAATCTAACACAGCTTCACCAACACCACCATAATCACCTCCATCGCTACTACAATAATCATCACCGTCACAATCCATAACCACCCCTACCGTAATCACCACCTCCGTCGATGTGACAATCACCACCACCGCGATAATCACCACTACTCACCATTTTTCCTCCATCACCGTCATCAACCATGTCTCGTAACCTCCTCCCATTCTCTTCTTCTCAGTTTTAAATGTTGTCTGAGTAATAGAAATAATGAATCGTCAACTATACTATATTCAGCGAGAGGATGTTTTGGTATAGTACAATCAATCCTTTTTCCAGGACACGTGGAAAATTCATCAATGTCATCAATTATCTTCTTTCACATGAACCATGCTTCAGTGGTCAGATGGCACAAAGCGTTCCTCTAAGAGATCCGAGCTCGAATCCGCTGCTAACCCAGATAAACATGGCATGTGGCCACATGGGCTTTCACATTCTCTCTCCGGAGAAAAGGATCACCCACTACCCTTTTTTATCTTCTTTCACATGTTCATGCAATATACACAAGCCTAAAACCAAAAATAAAATATGAAAAAAACTTTGATATATTTAATTATGTCAAATCGATAGTTATATTTTTAATCTTAATTGCAAAATTGGTTAGTTGTAAAATTAACCGTTTTAAAAATTCATGTCATCTTTTCTTGTAGGAAATGAATGTTGTGATGATATAAGCAAATAATGTTCTAATAACTAATGTGATATACGTATTATCTTCATGATGATTTATGCTTTATTAATTATTATCCATTTTATTTTTATTTTATCAAAATGAATGTATTTATACCGGAAATTTACTTTAATGATGATATCTGAGTTATTAGTTATTAATATATTTAAACATATTGCTCAAACATAAATATTTATAAACGAAATTAATTATGCATGTCACAATTAATTTGATGCTATGTCATATTTACAAAAGTCATGTCATTTTATTAGAATGAATGTAGTGATGAAAAATAAGCAAATAAGGAAATCACTTCCTAAATAAGTTAAGTAGATTTTAGTTTTGAGCAAGAAGTTGAAAAAGACTTTGACTTCAAAGTAGAAGTAGCAAATTAGTTATGTAAATATACAATGTTGCCTAAAACAGGTCAATATTCAATGATATCATTACTGTAAGTCATTCCAATTATGGTGATATAATTGCAATAAGAGAAACAGAACCATAGGACTTTTCTACTATATATGCATCTTATCATGCATGTCCATCCCATAAAAATTTACAGATTGCGTCATCTTATAAAAAAATGGAGAAATTACCAGCAAACTCATTTTGTCTTCTCTCATGTGTACTCGTCTTGTTCTTGAGTTCAGTGTCAGCAGTTACAGATGATCCTCAAGATAAACAGGTATGGCCTCATATAATTAACGATTATCAAGTATTTTGTGTACCTATTATTTGAATCTAATCAAGCATACATGATGATATAATATAATTCATGAAGGTGCATATTGTCTACATGGGATCACTTCCGTCTGGGAAAGAATACACACCAATGTCTCATCACATGAGCATCCTTCAAGAGATCACCGGGGAAAGGTGCTAATTAACAGATTCATTCTCTACCATTAATAAGTTATAATTAGCTTACGTTATGATGAGGATTCTAACAAGTGATACATGCATCATACACAAATATTCATATATACAGTTCGATCGAAGATCGACTGGTAAGAAGTTACAAGAGGAGTTTCAATGGGTTCGCTGCCCGGCTCTCTCAGCCAGAACGAGAAAGAATGGCCGGTGTGTGATTTTTGACCGCGACACACACTTTTCTATCTTATAACCCACACAAACTTATAATGTATCATTTTTGTCTTAGAAATGGAAGGAGTTGTGTCCGTGTTCCGGAGCAAGAAGTTACAACTCCAAACGACAGCGTCTTGGGATTTCATGGGGTTAAAGGAAGGAAATAAGACAAAGCGAAACCCAGCCGTAGAGAGTGACACTATCATTGGTGTCCTTGACATTGGGATTTGGCCAGAGTCCGAGAGCTTCTCCGACAAAGGCTTTGGTCCTCCTCCGAAAAAATGGAAAGGTGTTTGTTCCGGCGGCAAAAACTTCACTTGCAACAAGTAATTAATTCTCCAAAATGTCTCTCTTATAAGATTAGTATTGTTTTAAAGAAGAGGCTGACGTTTGTTTTCAATGTTTTTCAGCAAGATGATCGGAGCAAGAGACTACACAGGCGAAGGCACTAGGGACCTGGACGGCCACGGTCACACACATCATCCATTGCGGCTGGAAACGCGGTTGCGGGGGCAAGCTTCTTTGGAATCGGCAATGGAACCGCTAGAGGCGGTGTTCCAGCTGCTAGGATCGCTGCTTACAAAGTTTGCAACAGCACAGACTGCACCGATGATGCCATACTGTCTGCATTCGATGACGCGATAGCAGATGGTGTGGACCTCATCAGCATCTCCATCGGGGGAGAGGCCCTTAGTTACGAAGAGGACACAACCGCCATTGGGGCTTTCCACGCTATGGCCAAAGGGATCCTCACTGTGAACTCAGCTGGTAACAGCGGTCCAAGTCCAACCACAGTCAGTAGCGTTGCGCCCTGGATATTAACCGTTGCAGCCAGCACAACAAACCGTGAGTTTCTGACCAAAGTTGTTATCCAAAACGGCAAGACACTTGTGGTAAGTATCAAGTAACATTCTCATTCCTATGATAACATATTGTATCTTCTTTGTCCATTTCAGACATCTGTTTTTTTTTGTCTCAACAGGGGAGATCAGTGAATGCTTTTGATCTGCAAGGAAAGAACTATCCTCTTGTCTTCGCATTACGTCAGGTCAAGGGAAATAATATATTTGTGAGCAGATATTCATTTGGTTCTGATGTAGCTGTTGCAACCATAATTAATGACCGCACAAACTTTGCCACCATTAGCCCTCATCCCCTCTCTGCTATATCACCAGATGACTTTGACTTTCTTGTCTCTTACGTTAACTCCACAAAGTAAGTCTCTCTGTTTCATGCACTTAAATATTCTCCAGATTTTTCTTTTGTCCTGATATATATATCTATGTTTGTTTTCCTCAGGTCCCCACAAGGCACTGTTCTAAAAACTGAGGCAGTCTTTAATCAGAGAGCTCCTAAAGTTGCTTCCTTCTCTTCTCGCGGTCCAAACACAATCGCTGTTGACCTTCTAAAGGTGACATATACTGTTTTATCTTTGTTCGATTTTGTTTACAAATATGGTTTTGACCGAAAATGTTTGATTGAAATGCAGCCGGATATAACAGCACCAGGAGTGGAGATTCTCGCTGCTTTTTCACCTTTGGGTTCACCTTCAGAAGATAAGGAAAGAGACCAAAGACATGTGAAGTACTCTGTTATATCTGGAACTTCAATGTCTTGTCCACACGTCACAGGCGTGGCTGCATACATCAAGACTTTTCATCCTGACTGGTCTCCAGCCGTGATCCAATCTGCCATCATGACAACCGGTAACGCAAAAATCATATAAATCTTTTAGTTTCTTGTAACACAAGTAACCTTCTGGCTTATAACTCTGTTCTTATATGGTGTCTCTTAATTGATATTTGCAGCATGGTCGATGAATGCTTCTGACATTGGAGTTGCATCAACCGAGTTCGCTTATGGAGCTGGACATGTGGATCCAATAGCTGCTCCAAATCCTGGACTTGTCTATGAACTGGACAAAGTAGACCACATCACCTTTCTCTGCGGCTTGAACTACACTTCCAAAACCCTTAGACTCATTACCGGTGAAGCCGTCACTTGCACTGGAAACACCTTACCAAGAAACCTCAACTATCCTTCAATGTCGGCTAAACTTTCGGAACCTAATAGCTCCTTCACCGTCACTTTCAACAGAACCGTCACCAACGTTGGTACCCCCAACTCTACATACAAATCGCAGATTGTCTTAAATCACGGGACTAAGCTCAGTGTCAAGGTTTCACCTGATGTCCTGTTTATGAAGTCGGTGAACGAGAAGCAGTCTTTCACTGTGACTGTTTCAGGCAGCAATATCGACCCAAAGCTGCCTTCTTCTGCAAGTTTAATATGGTCTGATGGCACCCATAAAGTTAGAGCCCCATTGTTGTTTATACTGATATTCCTGATTCAATCTGATAATATTTAATATAATAAATCAATATAATCCTTATGTTTTGAGTAATCTCGTTGATTCTATGTCTGATCTCTTGGCTTCCGACATATGCTAATGTCTTAACTCTTTTTTCTGTTGGTCTGAGCTAACAGCATCATTATCCCAGCAATCATGAATTGCTTAAATTTTTTTTTTCTGTCTGAAGAAAAAAAAAATTAAAAAATGCACTAACTGCGGACCGCCACGTGTTGTTGGGTCCCGCGAACAGTACAAGCAACAAAGAAAACTGGGTGCTTATTTTACATGCGGAAGGGATGTTGCTTGTGTTTTTGGTGGGTCCCCAGGCCATAAGCAGCCCTTTTTGTAGAGGGATAAAGATGATCTAATGTCTTATCTCCTAAGCACAGTTATATAGCTGAAGTTCACAGTCTAAAATCTAGAGCTGGGCTGGTTTCAGATACTTTGAGTTATGCGATTACATACACATATAAAATATATATATGTACATAATATGTACTTTTAGATATTTTGAGGTAGATACTTTCAATGGGGGTGCTCTTAGAGTTTAGAGCCATATTCAAAACTACGCTAGGCGTAAGTCGGGCGGCTGGTCCAAGCCTAGCGAGTTACCGAAAAATCGGAGATTAAACGGGGAATACGCGGGGCCTAGTTTTCAAGCCTTTTTTACATGTACATTTCAATATATATATAAGGGTATATGTAAGTATGTAACTATATAAGCAATGTGACATATTATATATTAAATTTTTGTAAGATAACTCAGTTGTAAACGTGGTGTAGTGGACAGTAATGTGGTTTGATTCAATTTATCTAGAGTTTGAACAGTGTTACGTTACTTTTTTATTTTATTTAATATTTCTTTTGTTTTAACTCAATGGTAAACTTGTAAATAAGTCTTCTTCTTCCTCGGTTTCGTGAAACAGAAGAAGATAGACGATGCAGGAACAAGATTCAACTTTATTTTGTTTGGAACTCTCAATCCCCTTTGGATTTTGTCTCCACCTCTCACTTTTTCTCTTGATTTCGTGACAAATGCTTTCGATTAGGATTCAGACCAACGAATCTTGGGCTTAATTGCGTAAAACGTTTTGGATCTAGGCGCCCGCGTTTCACAAATACACTGGATACGCGGAAACAATTCGCCTTACTGCACAGAGCACCCGATCAGACCCTTTTCGCTGCGGCCATGCTCCGCTTACCGTATACGCGTCCGAGTAATCGTCAACTCGCCCGCGTTTTCGAAGGGTTTTAGAAACGTGGAGCTTAGGATTCTAATAAATATATAAATTAATATTTAAAATTTTAAAAATATTTTTATATTTGAAATTTTTTTCGCATTTTTATATATTTATATTTTAATTTATTTAAATAATTATTTATATATATATATATATATGCAAAGTGTATAAGAGTTTTTTGCCTTTTAATGAAAAAATTAATTTTGAAAATGTCTCTTTAGCGAAGATAAACATGAATAATCTATACTAATAAAATAGACTATTTGAGGCTCTTTGCAGTGTCCACATCAGCATAAAATTCTTCTTCCAAAAGAAACCACATGACATTATTACTAAAAAGCAAAAAAATAAATAACAGGTAAATATACAATATAGGAAAAATAAATAATAATTAAATATACTCTTTCCGTTTCACAATACATGATGTTTTCTCTTAGTGCGTAAAGAGTAAGAAATTTACTTTTCTCTGAATACTTGTTTTAAAAATATAATTTTAAAATCATTTAACCAATTACAAAAATGACTGCAACATCTAATTAGTTACACAATTTTCAGTAAAGTTAAAAATAACATAAAATATCAAAACATCTATTTTGAAACAACAATATTTTTTTCAAAAAAATCATTTATTATGAAACGAAGAGAGTACAATAAAAGAAATAGAAATATTACACATATATATCATAATATTATCATTTGATATAAAAGCAAAAAAATTAGAATAAGTAAATATACAATATAAGAAAAAATAAACAATAAATAAATATACAATTAAAAAATTAAAAAAACTAAATTAAACATATATGTCAAAGATGTACAGGAAAATAAATAATAAATAAATATACAATATAAGAAATAAAAATATTATATTAAACATTTATCGTAATATTAAAATAAGCAAAAATACAATGTAAGAAAAAATAAATAATAAGAAAATATACATTATACAAAAAAAGTAAATATATAATAGAAAAATAGAATAACTAAATTAAAAAAAAAATCTATTTGAAAATTGTATAGTAAAATAAATAATAAGTTAATATACAATATAAGAAATACAAATATTATATTAAACATCTATCGGAATATTAGAATAAATAAATATAAAATATAAGAAAAACTAAACAATAAGTAAATATTTAATATAAGAAATAAATATTACATTAATTATCTATTTGAAAATGTATAATAAAATAAATAATAAGTAAATATACAATATAAAAATAGAAATATTGCATTAAACATCTGTCATAATATTACAATTTGATATAAAATCAAAAGAATTAGAATAAGTATATATACAATATATAAAAAATAAGTAAATATACAATATAAGAAATTTAAAAACTATATTAAAAATCTATGAGAAAAATGTATAGTTTTACATTTTATTATTTCCAAATATTGTTATAAGTAAATATACAATATAAAAAAAACCAGCATACAATATAAGAAATAGAAATATTACATTAAGCATCTATCATAATATTATCATTTGATATAAAAGCAAAACAAATAGAATAATTAAATATACAATATAAGAAAAATATATAATAAGTAAAATACAATTAATAAATGAAAAAAAAGAACTAAACATCTCTCTGAAATATGTATAGTAAAATAAATAATAAGTTAATATACAATATAAGAAATAAAAATATTATATTAAACATATATCGTAATATTAGAATAAATAAATATACAATATAAGAAAAACTAAACTATAAGTAAATATTTAATATAAGAAATATAAATATTACATTAAATATCTAATGTAATACTATCATTTGATATAAAAGCAAAAAAAAAATAGAATAAGTAAATATACAATATAAGAAAAAATAAACAATAAGGTAATATACAATATCAGAAATGGATAAACTAAATTAAACATCTATCTGAAAAATGTATGGTAAAATAAATATAATTAAATATATAGTATAAGAAATAAAAATATTACATTAAACATCTATCATAATATTAGAGTAAAAAATAAAGAATAAATAAATATACAATATATAGAAAAAAAACATAAATATCTATCTGAAAAATGTAGGGGTGGGCACTTCGGTTATTTTCTCGGTTCTGTTCGGATTCGGTTTGGTTTGGTTGGTTTGGTTCTAGTATTTTTCCAACTGAAGTAAACCATAGTTAGTTTGGTTTGGTTTGTATTCGGTTCGATTTGTATTCGGTTCGGTTTGTATTCGGTTCAGTTTGTTTTTTTTGATCAGTTTAATTAGATTCTTCTTAGTTTAATTTTTCTAAGAGAAATTATGTTTTACAAGATTAATTATGTAAACATAAATGTGAACTAAATTCAATATAACTAAAGTAAATGAAAATTAACTAAAGTAAAAAAAACTCAACATCATTAGTAATGTATCTTATATCATAAAATCAAAAAGCCTACAATGAATAAAATATTTTAAATCAAATATTTTGATGATTACATATTAGGTTAGAAGAATATATGTCAATGAATAAAAATGGAAAATATGTGGTTTAGTATTAGAATTTTAGTATATTGGTATTACTAATATTTTTAATTTAAATAATTACAAAAACACATCGGTTTGGTTTTAAACCGAACCGAACCAAACCATTCGTGTTAGGGAAATCTTCGACCAAATGGTTTGAAATAGACTTTGGTTTGGTTTGAATCGGTTTCAGTTCGGTTGGTTCGGTTTAACTCGGTTTGGTTCGATTTTTTTGCCCACCCCTAGAAAAATGTATACTAAAGTATATAATAAGTAAATATAGAATATAAGAAATAGAAGTATTACATTAAACATCTCTCATAATATTATCATTTGATATAAAAGAAAAAAAAATAGAATAAGTGAATAATTTATGGTTTGTATTACATTAAACATCTATCATAGCATATGGTTTATGGTTTATTTTGCAGCCATATTAGGAAATATATAATAATTTATGGTTTGTATTTGCAAGCTTAAAACTTAGCATAGTAGATACGTAGATATGTTAATTAATTAAACTCAAAATAAAAATATATTAAAAATAATGATTTGTTGAATTAAAAAGTTTATCGTGAAAAATGTATATAAATAAAATCATAGGGATTTAAATAAGCCATTGGCACTGAAATGTAAATATTTAAAAAATACAAAGGCACCTCAAAAAAAGTTTTATGTTTTAATAGTATAGACTAGAGTTTGATCCGCATGCCCGTGCGGGTTTATTTTTATAAATTGTTTAATGACATTTTTAATCATATATGTTATTTAGATATTTTTAGCTTCATAAAAACTTATCCGGACCCAACCATGTTTGAAAATTTATAATACCAGAACATAATTTAATTTTAAAGTCCTAAAACTCGATTCCCGTAAATATCGATCTGTATCTGAACCATATACCTGAATGCCCATGCCTAACTGATTATGTTAACAAATAAAAATAATTTAGTTAAAATATTTGAATTCTTTTCATGGTTTCTAGAGATTGTTGAATTAAAAAGTTTATCGTGAAAATATATATAAATAAAATTTGATTTAAATAAACCAGTGGCAGTAGAATGTAAATATTTGCAAAATAGAAAGGTGTCTCAGAAAGCTTTATGTTTTAATTGTATAGATTGTTGAATTAAAAAGTTTATCGTGAAAATATATATAAATAAAATTTGATTTAAATAAACCAGTGGCAGTAGAATGTAAATATTTGCAAAATAGAAAGGTGTCTCAGAAAGCTTTATGTTTTAATTGTATAGATATATACAATACAATGTTGACTAAAACAAGTCAATGTTCAATGATATCATTGATATAAATGTCCTTCATATTATGGTAATATATAATAGCAATAATAAATAGATCCAGAGGAGTTTAGGAATGATTCTACTATTTATGCATATTATCATGTCGATCCCATAGATATTTACATATTACAGAAACCTTTAGTTTCATATTATAAGAAATGGAGAAACTACCAGCAAACTCATTTTGTCTCCTCTCATGTGTCCTCGTCTTGTTCTTGAGTTCAGTCTCAGCAGTTGCAGATGATCCTCAAGATAAACAGGTATCGTCTCATAATTAACGAAATTATTTTGTTTATTCTTATTATTATTTGAATCCAATCCAGCATACATGATAATATAATATAATTCATGAAGGTCTATATTGTCTACATGGGATCACTTCCGTCTGGGCTAGAATACTCACCAATGTCTCATCACATGAGCATCCTTCAAGAGATCACTGGAGAAAGGTGCTAATTAACAGATTCATTTTCTAATCATTAATAAGTTATAATTAGTTTATGTTATGATGAGGATTCTAACAAGTGATACATACATAATACACAAATATTTATATCTACAGTTTGATCGACGGTCGTTTGATGAGAAGTTACAAGAGGAGTTTCAATGGGTTCGCTGCCCGGCTCTCTGAGCCAGAACGAGAAAGAATAGCTGGTGAGTAATATTTGACAGAGACACACTTATCTTTTTAACGTACACACACTTATATTGTTCGATAACTGAAACCAATGTCTCATTTTGTCTTAGAAATGGAAGGAGTTGTGTCAGTGTTCAGGAGCAAGAAGTTACAAATCCAAACGACTGCGTCTTGGGACTTCATGGGGTTAAAGGAAGGAAAGAATACAAAGCGAAACTTGGCAGTAGAGAGTGATACTATCATCGGTCTCATTGACACAGGGATTTGGCCAGAGTCCGAGAGCTTCTCCGACAAAGGCTTTGGTCCTCCTCCGAAAAAATGGAAAGGTGTTTGTTCTGGCGGCAAAAACTTCACTTGCAACAAGTAATTCTCCAAAATGTCTATCTTATAATATTAGTATTGTTTATAAAGAAGAGACTGATGTTGTTTACAATGTTTCAGCAAGTTGATCGGAGCAAGAGACTACACAGGCGAAGGCACCAGGGACAACCAAGGCCACGGTACACACACATCATCCACTGCGGCTGGTAACGCAGTTGCGGGGGCAAGCTTCTTTGGAATTGGCAATGGAACGGCTAGAGGCGGCGTTCCAGCTGCTAGAATCGCTTCTTACAAAGTCTGCACCGGCACAGAGTGTGGTTCAGAAGCTGTACTGTCTGCATTCGATGACGCGATAGCAGATGGTGTCGACCTCATCAGCGTCTCCCTAGGGGGAGACGACGGTGAGGTCCTTAGGTACGAAGAGGACACGATTGCGATCGGGGCTTTCCATGCTATGGCCAAAGGGATCCTCACTGTGAATTCAGCCGGTAACAGCGGTCCAGATCCAAACACAGTCGGAAGCGTAGCGCCGTGGATATTAACCGTTGCAGCCAGTACAACCAACCGTGAGTTTCTCACCAAAGTTGTTCTCCAAAACAGCAAGACACTTTCCGTAAGTATCAAGTAACATTCCTATGATAATAGTATTTTCTCTGTCCCTTCAAATGACTCTTTTGTTTTTGTCTTGACAGGGGAGATCAGTGAATGCTTTTGATCTGAAGGGAAAGAACTATCCTCTTATCTACGGAGATTATATCGAAGGATCTCAGGTCAAGGGCAAAATATTGGTGAGCGGATACTCAGTTAGTTCAGATGTAGCTGTTGCAACCATAATTAGAGACTACAAAGACTATGCATCCATTAGCTCTCGTCCTCTCTCTGCTCTATCACCAGATGACTTTGAGTTTCTTGTCTCTTACGTTAACTCAACAAAGTAGCTCTCTCTCTATATATATATACATATATATATATTTCATGCACTTAACAATTTCTCCAGATTTTTCGTTTGTCCTGATACATCTATGTTTGTTATTCTCAGGTCCACCCAAGGTACTGTTCTAAAAACTGAGGCAGTCTTTAATCAGAAAGCTCCTAAAGTTGTTTCATTCTCTTCTCGCGGTCCAAACACTATCGCTGTTGACCTTCTTAAGGTGACATATAATACTGTTTTTATCTTTGTTCCGTCTTATTTACAAATATGGGTTTGAGAAACAAAAGTTGAGTGAAATGCAGCCAGATATAACAGCACCAGGAGTGGAGATTCTCGCTGCCTATTCACCTTTGGGTTCACCTACAGAAGATATCGACCAGAGACATGTGAAGTACTCTGTTCTATCTGGAACTTCAATGTCTTGTCCACACGTCACAGGCGTGGCTGCATACATCAAGACTTTTCATCCTGACTGGTCTCCATCCGTGATCCAATCTGCCATCATGACAACCGGTACGCCAAACTCATATCCAGCTTTTAGTTTCTTGTAGCACAAGTAACCTTCTGGCTGATAACTCCGTTCTTATATGGTGTCTCTTAATTAATATTTGCAGCTTGGTCGATGAATGCTTCTGACATTGGAGTTTCATCAACCGAGTTTGCTTATGGAGCTGGCCATGTCGACCCAATAGCTGCTCTAAATCCTGGACTTGTCTATGAACTGGACAAAGCAGACCACATCACCTTTCTCTGCGGCTTGAACTACACTTCCAAAACCCTTAGACTCATTACCGGTGAAGCCGTCACTTGCACTGGAAACACCTTACCAAGAAACCTCAACTATCCTTCAATGTCGGCTAAACTTTCGAAAACTAATAGCTCCTTCACCATCAGTTTCAACCGAACCGTCACCAACGTCGGTACCCCAACCTCTACATACAAATCGCAGATTGTCTTAAATCACGGGACTAAGCTCAGTGTCAAGGTTTCACCTGATGTCCTGTTTATGAAGTCGGTGAACGAGAAGCAGTCTTTCACCGTGACTGTTTCAGGCAGCAATATCGACCCAAAGCTGCCTTCTTCTGCAAGTTTAATATGGTCTGATGGCACCCATAAAGTTAGAAGCCCCATTGTTGTTTATACTGATATTCCTGATTCAGTCTGATAATATTTAATATAATAAATCAATATAATCCTTATGTTTGAGTAATCTCGTTGATTCTATGTCTGATCTCTTGGCTTCCGATATATGCTAATAATGTCTTGACTCTTTTGGTCGAAGCTAATGTCTTAACTCTTAAGCACAGTTATATAGCTGAAATTCATAGTTTAAAATCAATAAGATAATGCAATCTCGAAGGATTGCAGACAGTGAAAGTGTAACTTACACCCACATAAACCCATTTTATATGATTTTAGGACCCAACAAACTTAGAAAATATTAACTATGAGGTATATTTCTTTTCGAATAAAAAAGGGCCAAGAGATTACTGAAATCACTGTCAAAAAGATTACTGAAATTTTTATTTAGAACACATTACTCCAGCTCAAAACAATTAAATGTGGCTGGCTTATTTAAAATTCAACAGAATTAAAATTGTATTATATACGAATAATTTAATTTATATTATATTTGTTTGATGATTAATGATTTTAAATGTTTCATTTTTATTGATTTTAAACGTCTTTATCCTCTAGTTTAAGTATGTATATATATAAATACTAGGGTCGGACCCGCCCTATGGTCGGGTAAACAAATAGAAAAAATAAAAGTATATTTTAAATTTTGATAAAATTTTTAGTTTATTTTTAATTATAATTTTCACTATTTTTATTACATATTTTACTATTTATTTTTCTGTGTTCACAATATTTACTTTACTATATTTACTTTTCTTGTATTTAATAGATTTTAATATATTTCTTCTTAAATTGTATAATTCTAACAATTAGAATAAGAAAAGCCAATTTATTACCTTTTTCTTTAAAAAATAAGCAAGCATCATAAATATGATATGAATAGTTGCTATCTAAAATTTATAAATAACATGTTAGATTATATATTTATGAATTATTATATCCGAGGAAAGTATATCTATGTTGTTTTTATGTTTCTTAAAATTCACATCAACAAAAATTTGAAAAAAAAAAGAATTCTGTAATTGTTTTCTTTTTTTTAACCACCAAAATCTAGGCTAACTAATAAAAAATATAAAACCATAACTATTTGATGTATTGTTAGCTATGAAGATTATTATGGAGCATTTGATGTACTATTAATAGTATGATAGTTCAAATGTTAAGAACTTACACTGATGTGTCATGTTTCTTTTTTCTCGTTAGCTGAGGCAGCAGAAAATATCTAAACTTATAATAGTACTTATTTTATTATTAATAATGATGTAATTGAGAAATGGATCTGGTTTGATAGAGTATCAAAGTTATTTTATTAGATGACCAAATAAACCAAAATTTTCTTAGCTAGATTGTTGCATAGAAAACAGTTTTGAAAAATTGTTTTGATCAAATTACAACATAATTGTTTAACAAAAAATTGTAACATAATTAAGAAAAAATAAATTGCTAAACATGGTTTTTGATTGAAACTGAATGTTTAAACGGTTTATTTTCTAAGTAAACCAAACTATTTTATAATAAAGAATGAATCACGTAAAAAAATGGCAGAACGATAAATATATTGTTGGTCTCTAAACCAATTCAGGAGAAGACATTACAGATAAAATAAGACGCACAGCAAATAAAATCAAAGAACAAATTTTCTTTAAAATAAACACCAACCAAACTCTCCTTTAAATCTTTTAAACCTGAACATCAATATGTAAATTGGGAAATCTTATCTCCACTAAAAGACCTGACTCTTATGTTTTCTTTCTTCATTCTTCTTTATAAAAAAGTGAAACTTTTCTCTGGATAAAAAGATTCCTAGCTGCTACTTACATCCCCACTGGCCTCTCACCTTATAGATATTCAGAAAGTTTATTTCTTCCATCTATCAGTGGACGGAAAATAAGAAACCATGTTATTGTTTAGTACAATCTCAATCACGATCATTAAAAAGTATTTTAGTACGACCAGTAGTTGGTTAACTATTTTTGCATTATCTTATATTCTTTTGACACTCCAGTTTAGATGTAAGAAAATAAAATTCTGATTCTTCCTGAAAATCAAAGCTATGTTTTGAAAGTTTATTCTGCGCATATATCCGCCCCGAACTGTAGAAAACGATGTTGTCACATCTAAAGCCTCATATCGAAGAATAAAAATCTGTAGTACTAAGAGTGAAAATCATGAAAAGGGGTCCAAGTGAAATTCTTTATTCTTTTGTACTTCTCTACTTCTATCACACACAATCATCAAATTCCCTCATTTCCATCTGTCTTTTCGTCATCATTTAGCATCCAAATTTTTTATGATTTTTCTTGTCATAGATTACTACTACCCAGGTTTTAACACATCCTTGCAACATCTCACTATGTCCGGCTTGTATATCGAGCTCGTCAACCTTGAAAACAATTCCTTGTTATCTCTGAAACTCTTAAAGCTTTATCATGCTTCCATCCTAGAGACAGTGAAACCAAAATGCTTATTGCAAGTCAGCAGAAAAAGAAACTCTTCCTTTACTTTTTCTTCAACAATATAGAACCTCTCAAGCCCTAAGAAGAAACAAAAACCTAACTATTAAATCCACTAAAATGGCATGAACTCTAAGCAAACATGTGAAGCCTACCTCAATTCTGGTGAGAGATATTCCACTCAGTTATCTCAACGTCAGTGGGCTCATTAAGCTGCTTGTTCTGCCACATAAAAACCTACTTTTCATTAGAATCTTCTTGATACATCAACCAATAACAGTTTCCGATCTTCACATTCACAGCCTTTTCCACTAGCTCGGTGAGACTCTCGTAGTTCCCGACTGCCAGTCTATTTTCTAACTCTGGTTTTAGACCAAACATAAAGTTAGATATCATGGTTTCTTCATCATCTTGTCGTCGCAGCACGTGTCGTCGCAGTCGCATGAACTCAGATTCATATTCTCTAACTGTCTTGCCTCCTTGTACTAGGTTAGCAAACTGACGTTGAAGCCTTCGCTTGGACTCCGGAGTGAAGTACTTGCGTTCAAATTTTTTTCTAAATGCCGCCCAAGTGGTGACCAGATATCCCACTTGGCGATCCCTACTCTCCCACCATTCTGCCGCGTCTTTGTCTAAGTAATACACTGTCATCTTCTTCTTAGACTCTTCGGAACACGTCAGGGTCTCAAAGTTTTTTTTCATAGTTCGAGGCCAGTGGTCGGCTTGAAATGGATATGTCCCTCCTTCAAAATATGGTGTCTTCATATTCTTCATAGCAGTTATCAATGGTAACATCGGTGTACTAACTAAAGGTTGTGGTGGCACGAGTGGCTGAGGTTGCACTTGAGGTTGTTGTAGTGACCTCGCTATCACGTCACGAAGCATCTTCAAAGTGTGCTTCATTCCTTCTCCTTGTTGTGGTTGATCATGAACTTCTGGTTCAATCGGGTTGTTCCGCCTTATTGGTCTTGTTCCTTGGAGACTTGACTCGCTATCATCTGTTTCTGGTCTTCCCCTTACACTACGGTTTGGTGGAAAGTTTTCTTCTGGTGGTATCTTTGGATCATGTCCAAACAGATTGTTGTTTCTTCCTACATTTTCTTCACTGGATCCTTGGTTGGTATCCTTGGTTGGTGTGCGCCAGTGTTTGCACCCTTCCCTCGGATTCATATCCCGGTCCTCTTCTTCTTGAGACTCTTTCTGTACCCATCATCCAATCCTGTCCTCCTTCGCTCCTTTCCCTTCTTGCCATCTGCAATCCACGAACAGAGAATTTTCTATTAAGAATAATAATTAAAACGGAACTCTACTGGTTTCCTAACACATCTTTTGCGACACATTTGACTCGATAAAACACAGAAAGTATGTGATTGACCGCATGATCTAAATCATGCTCTGATACCACCTCTGTAACACCCCCGAACCATTTTAGACATCGGTCAGTCAGCCGGGCAACAATCAAACAAGAACATGCCCGAACGACCTTCCTCTGCCAAGTCCGGAAGTGTTACGACGGGTTGAGAATAGACTTTTCAAGTCACAAAACATAATTCTGTAACCCAGAATATCCATTCAAAACTCGTTTCCTCTAATCTTCGGCCTGAGGCTTTGCAACCCAAACCGAATCATAGAGTTGTGTTAGGTTGGACTAACCTAATATCAGATTCAACACGTCACGAATATAAAACATACTTTATTTCATATACATAAAACATGAAGTTCACAAGCCCAAAATATTATACATAGGGTCCATGGACGCAGCCGAAAGTAAAACACACATTCATATATCTTGAAAACGAGTCTTTAGCAAAAGATGTCCAATCTACACCAGTTCCTACAGTTCCGCGAGCGCTATGGTCTTTTCTACTGGTCACCTGCAAAAAAAATGTGAGGAGTGAGTGAACTAGTTTCACTCAGTGAGCCAAGGTTCTCTATCTAGCGTATACAACTACCCGTCATTCTAAACCCCACCCCCAAACACAAGCAAGACGGGTAGTTCAACAATCAATATTCAAGATCATAAAGCATGACCGATTTAAGCAATAAACCATTAAACCATAATAAATCAAACACTCTTTATGAGTGTCATATCAATCAACCATATATATATACTCCTAGGTCCCAACATAATCATTCTTCCTCCACATAAGGGACACCGGCAATCCCTTCACTATTACACCACACAGGCGTAGGCACTCGGGAATTGCCCGGCCACGGTCCTCAATCGGATTCGCCGTGCCCCGATCCTCTATCGAACTCACCGGGGGCTGTCACATCCATGTGTGACACTCGGCCTTGGTGATCAAGCCAAGTTAAACCGAGCCCACCACTTTCCGGACCACGACCGGCTTAGTGGTACCATTTGAAGAAGCACTGACCTGCAAACTACTACTAGAACCACCACAAGATTCTCACACAACAGTACCAACACGAGGTACACACCATAACAACATATAATAATCACACAATCACAATAACCCGGGTGCTTAGACTAGTCTTGCTATCCACTTAGCCCAGACATCGTCTCAAGCCTCGGATCCACAAACTGACACCTAGACCGGTCCGGCTTTCCTAGCTCGGAAGCCGTCTCCGATGTCAGGAACCTGCATTAAAAATTGTTAACAAACAATTAACCGTGATTCACAATGATTAAGCGATGTGACTCGACTCTTTGATTCCGGATGTTGACCAAACCTCTTTTATCCCCTCCAAATCTTCGTCTTGGTACCGTGATGTTAAATCCCAAAACCCAACCTCAATGTCTTCAATGAACTGGTCTGGACTGATCAGAACTCGGAAATAACCTTCTTTCTCATCTGAACTGTCTTTCGAAACTTTCCGGCAGTTTATCGGTCTTCGAAAAATGTCTATACTTCTAAAGCCCCTCACTTCTTTCTCTCTCTCTCTCTCTAAGCCACGTTTTGGAGTGTCCTTGGTGTGTCTGAATGAGTAAAAATGAACCAGGGTAGCTGGGTATATATAGAAGTTGCCGGCCAATAAGAATGAGCCACCGGATCGCATGTGTGTCGTCCTGCATGCTTCCGGTCGCATGCGTGGTGACACATGGGCGTCCACATGCCATGTTGCATGCCTCTTTTACATGCCAGGAGACACCACCACGTCCACATAGCTCTCAGCATGTCTGGGGTTCATGCGTCGCGACACACGGGCCTCTGCATGTCGGTTCGCATGCGCAGATCGCAGATACTGCGACACCTCGTGCTTCTGTGTGTCGAGCTGCATGGAACTGCTTCATGCACGTCTACACATCCTTCTTGTGTTGACACTCAGCAGGTTAAATGGTTGACACCACGTCCTGATCCCTTAGATCAAGCCACTTCGAGCTTCTCGGTCGATTTGCGCGATTTCGGCCCTTCTGGTGAATTTTCGTCCCGCGATCAGTCCCGAATATTTTTTCGTTCCCAATCTGATGAGCTGAATGTTTTAATAACCTCCAGACTAACTTTGACCTTGAAGATAAATATTTCTCGAGCCTTCGGCTTCTCCGAGAAATTCCATAATACCGAAATTAGGGGGTTTTTTTAAGGACGGGGTATTACAGAGACAATGAGCTAACAATTAAATTTTAAATGCTCTGAGTGCGTATGGGTTTGATTGCTAAAGGATGGTTTTCTGTTTTGTGACATTTGATGATGCAGGAACCAGTGGGTTTGATTGCTAAAGGAAACGGATCAAACATCATCAAAGCATCTCTCTTTCGTTTCAGTTGGCAAGAGACTACTTCTTTTGTGACAAGAGACTACTTCTTTTGTGATTCTGTCTCATTTTTGATTCCCTAATGATTCTACATCCTGCAATTTCTTGTACTAGAAGTTTAGAACACAAACCCTCAAGATGTTGCCACTTATATGGACTTGGTCTATATGGAGAAGAATGATGGTGACAAGAGACTACTTCTTTTTTTATTCTGTCTCATTTTTAATTTGCAAAAGTTATGTCAGAAGAAATGAACTTCAGAGAATCAAGATCTCCTAAACTCTTAAGATCTGATTTGAGCAAAGGAATATCCGTATGTACCATTTAGCTTTGTGTTTCATTCCAATAAAAAATCAATCTGAGACAAACTTGGGAATCAAATTTTCTGACAGTTGGTAAGTATCTCAGCTCCATGTTTGGTTATAAGAATGGTATGCTTGAACTGTGCAGAGAGGCTTGCATCTTCCGTAACCATGGTCCAATTATCATCCCACACAGCCGGTTTAATGCTTCTCATGGTAAGCATCGGTTCTATGGTGACGGCAACACCATACGTCCAGCTACATTGTTCCCTGTGAAGAAGATGCAAGTTTAACTAACAATGGCCACCAAAGCAATTCAATATCTGAGTTTAAGGGACCACGCTTACGGGAGTGGTGAACAATTGGATCAGTATGGAAGACACGTCCAACACCATGGGCTACATAATTTCGAACCATTCCATATTGATGTCGCGTGCTTTTAAAGTTTTGCAAACTCGATTTGCCATTGTCAAAAACCCAGTTCTTATGTGGTATAAAGTAAAAATTGGAAAGATAACGAGAGCATGTATCATACTGCATAATATGATTGTAGAAGACGAACAAAATAGATACACTCAATTTCATGTTTCAGTATTCACACAAGGAGAATCAAACCGAAGTTCACAAGTGGATTTCATTTATTCTACATATATGTCTTCAAATCTCGGCAATATGATGAGCATTCGAAATCGAATTCGTGATAAAATATTACATCAACAATTGAAAGTTGATTTGGTTGAGAATATATATGGCAAAAATTTGGTACAAATCAAGATTTCAACTAACCGGTTTTTTCTTGTTTATGATTTGTATTTGTATCTTTTAATATGCTTTTATGTCATTTTTATTAAAAATTTTATGTTATCAAATCCAATCATTCAACTTCTAAAAAAAATAAAAAAAAATTAAGAACATCTTTCTCCCATTGAACCATGAAAAAAATTAATTACACTAACAATGGTTCTTAACTTTTCAAATCACACAATTAACTATTAAATTATTAATTGGAGCCCCTGATAGGTTCTCCTACCATTGGAGTTGTTGCTGCTCCCTGATAGATACCTAATTTAATAGATAAAAAAACTTAGAAAAGGGGAACTACCACTTGTAATAATTACAGTTTACAGCTTTATTTTTAGAAAGTTCTCATAAAACTCCAAAACTCTTGCTAATAAAATTATGACACATACGGCAACAGATAAAAATTAAAAAAAAACAGCGTCTTCTTCTCATCTCCTTTACCTTCATCTTAAAAGGAATTGAAGAGCTGTGAAAGAGAGCGATACTGAGACAACGAAGGAATCAACTGTTGCGGGTGAAAGAGATTGAGATCGGGATCCACACGACTGAGAGTGTGTGAGCTAAACGGATATGGGATCTCGGCTTCTCGACTGTTACTTCCGTTTCGTCTTCCACTGTCACTCCCACAACTGCAACAATCTTCCTTGATAGTTATAATTGCTATACACAGAGATTTGTGAAAGCTTACTCTCTCTCTCTCTCTCTCTCAGGTGGTAAGGTAATCTACACACCCTCTTCATGTTTTCAGATTCGTTTAGTCCATTTTGGGGATTTAGGTTTTGCCTTTATTACTACTTTTTGTGTTTTTGTGATTCTGAGATGTTCACTGGTTTGGATGCATTCGATGAGATTTTGAAATTAATACTGATTTGCATTGGAACCTACTTCTGAGACCACACTAGATTTGACCTGGTTATCAACTTGGGAACTGTGATTGAGCTTGTACATAGCTTTGGGTTCCCAAATTTTTAGGCACATAATACATGTGTTCTCTAGATTATTAAATCAAATATTTATATTAGACTTAATGCTAATTTGTCTAGAGCCCCTAAAATCTCAGGTTTGTGCACTAGGTGTGACGTTTGTGGACATAGGATTAGCCCCGGGCATTCGCTTCTAGAGGTTTAGGATCCGTTCGGATATTTAGAGAATTAGGTTCGGTTTTTGGTTCAGTTCGGTTGTGCTTGTCATAGCATGTCTTATTCTTCCTATTTATATAATGTTACATCTATATATATATACCAGTTCTGTAACTATCTTGCTCGTTTCTCATGGGTGTTCCCGCAGGACTTTGAAACCCCGCACGTTGCAACAACGCATTGTTTGTGGCAGTTTAAGATATTAAATGGGTTCGCGATACGCATCTCACCAGCTCAGCAACGGTCTCTTTGTGTCTGGGGGTAGGCCGGAGCAACCCAAAGAAAAGCCTCCTACAATGAGCTCAGTAGCCACGCCTTACACCGGCGGCGATATCAAGAAATCTGGAGAGTTGGGGAAGATGTTTGACATTCCCACCGATGGGTCCAAGTCAAGGAAGTCTGGTCCAATCACCGGAGCTTCTTCAAGAAGCGGCGGGCAGTCTGGTCCTTTGCCTAATGCAACCGGTCGTATGTCTGGCTCTTTGGCCTCTGCTGCTGGGTCGAGTTCCATGAAGAAAACAAACTCTGGCCCTTTGTCTAAGCACGGGGAGCCTCTAAAGAAAACCTCTGGTCCGCAGTCTGGTGGTGTAACACGTCAAAACTCTGGTTCTATTCCTATGCTCCCAACAACAGGTCTCATAACATCTGGTCCGATTACTTCTGGTCCTCTGAACTCATCTGGGGGTCCTAGGAAGATCTCTGGTCCTCTAGACTACTCTGGTTCGATGAAGACACATCATAAGCCTTCCGTTGTCCATAACCAGGCGGTAACTACCCTTGGTCCTGAAGATGACTTCTCCTGCATGAAGAGCTTCCCGAAGCCTGTCCTCTGGCTGGTTATACTTATATTTGTGATGGGGTTCCTCTCTGGAGGCTTCATCCTTGGAGCAGTTCACAATGCAGTTCTCCTCATCGTTGTGGCGGCCTTGTTCGCTCTTGTTGCTGCGCTTTTCTTTTGGAATCTTTCTTGTGAAAGACGTGGCGTCACGGATTTCGTTGGTGGTTATCCTGATGCTGATCTTAGAACTGCCAAAAACGGTCAATACGTTAAGGTCACTGGGGTAAGTAGTGTCTAAGCACACACGCATAGAATGTACTATGTTTATGACATTGGTTCTTATATTTTTGTTTGCTGTAAAGGTGGTCACATGTGGTAACGTGCCGCTTGAGTCATCGTTCCATAGAGTTCCTAGATGTGTTTACACGTCTACTTGTCTGTATGAGTACCGTGGGTGGGGTTCAAAGCCAGCCAATGCTTCACACCGCCGCTTCACATGGGGACTGAGATCAGCAGAGGTTTGATGATATTTCGTTTGAAAGAAAAAAATGTTAATCTTTCTATGTGGAAATGTCTCTTAAACTTTGCATCTACAATACATGGCAGAGGCATGTGGTAGACTTCTACATTTCTGATTTCCAGTCTGGTCTGAGAGCATTGGTGAAAACCGGAAACGGTGCAAAGGTAACACCTATTGTTGATGACTCTGTTGTCATCGATTTCAAGCCAGGGAGTGAGCAGGCGTCTCCAGATTTCGTAAGGTGGTTGGGTCAGAAGAATCTATCCAATGATGAACGAGTTATGCGGCTTAAAGAAGGGTATGAAAACGATTCAAGAACCTTAAAAAAGTTGCTCAAAATCTATTGGGTCTCTCTCTGATACTTGTTTTACTTTGCAGGTATATCAAAGAAGGAAGCACAGTGAGTGTCATTGGAGTGGTACAGAGAAACGAAAGCGTGTTGATGATAGTCCCAACGACAGAGCCGTTAGCAGCTGGTTGGCAATGGAGCAAGTGCACGTTCCCTGCAAGTCTTGAAGGCATTGTGTTGAGATGTGAAGATTCATCCAATGTAGACGCAATTCCCGTCTAGTGCGGTTAGTAGTAAGTCTTTCTTCTTGTTCTTCTTCCACGGTTGGTTCACTTCGGCTTCATAAAATATTTTTCATGAAATCTGAATTGTGTTCTTTGTTGGTGGCTTTTCGCTCGCTCTGCTGAGATGATTCCTTTGGTTTGTGGTTTTATGGTAGTTTCTTTTTTTGCCTCTAAATATTTGTTATTACATTAGGATGATGGATTTATGTTTTGGTTTGTAACTGTAAAGCTATTTTAGTTTTTTTACTCCTGTCCTAATACAATGGCCTTTATCTATTTCGTTTGGAATGCAACTAGTGAACGTATTGTTATTTGGATGAACGTGTCTTGACCCTATTAGTTAACGATACAATACAATCATTCAGAGAGATTACAACTTCGTGTGCCGAAACACACATTTTTATCATAATGAGGAGGAAGAACCAACAAAAGAGAAGACTTCACCAAATGTAATGTTATTTGGATGAATGAGATCTTTTCGCCCTCGACTGCATCATTCGCCGCTTGCGTAAAGACGGGTCCATTCCTTAGCTGCGCAGATTAGTTCACAAGGATGATGTGAGATACCAACGCAGGGTTTAGGAAGAATTAGTTGAAAGTTCAGAACTCATGGTTTCAAATCTACAATACCTGTCTCCACAGCTTCGGCCTCATTACTCTTCCAATGCTTAGCGATGTTCTCAGACAATGGATCATCAGGGTTGGGTGCACTCAGAAGAGCTTGAATACTATTTTTTGAAGGACAACACATCAATAGAATAAGAAAGCAAGCCATGCCTCAAGAAACCTATTGTAGCGGGAGATGATCAACTCATGCGTACCTTAAGAGCACTGTTCGAATTTGTAAAGCAGGGCTCCATTTGTCTTTCAGAATATCAAGACAGATTCTTCCAAGCTGTACATGCATAAAAGAGACAAGTTTAGGAACATGTGTTTTGATTTGTGAATGGTAACATGGGTGAGGGAGTTAAGAGCAGACCTTATCAATGTTAGGATGGTATATCTTGGTGAGAAACCTAACCTGTTCCAAACCAATATCATTAAACACAGCCCACGAGTACAAAAGTATAGAGAAAAACGCAAATCTCAATACAAACTATTTCCACTCGAATCCAATGTTATAGACTAGTAATATACCCTTTTTAACAAAAGAGAACAATGACAAGAAATGTGACTTGATAACAAGAGTCTTATAACTAGCCCTGCTTATATTCAAGCCACCATCGGAGGCAGGCGATGAATGCCAAACTTCATAACATGACTTGGAAAGAAAAAAAGAAAAAAAGAAACTCCAAACCAAGCAAGTTAGTTATACCTTGGGAGCTGCCATAGGGTATTCTTCAGGCAAAAAGAGCTCCAACTTGAAAACACCTCCTACACAATGGAATCAGGTGAAGCAAATGAAAATTGGTAGACTTAATCCAAATGAGAAAAACAAGTACCAAGTTTATTAACTTTAATTTAAACAAAGAGAAGGATGAAGATGGGTACTCTACTACCTTCATAAGGCGATTGTGAAGGACCAAGAACCATAACGTTGAAGTAACGCATGTTCTCCTCAGATGGAGATGCACTTATACCCGGAGCTGCACCAACATTTCAATTCATCACATTTTCAGGATCAAAACCTCAATTGTCTAAGCTCAAAAAATCAACACTACGGCACGAATCAAAAGAGCTTACCAGGTTCACTGAGCAGACGTTGCGTTTCCTATCAGATCACAATTGAAATTACGAATTAGAAAACAACTTCAAGGACAAGATCGGAACGAGATTGGAAAACAAACCTTTATGATTCTTCGGGGGAGATTACTGTTGGCCATTATCGCTCGCTCGATCGATAAGAGTTGGGGTTTTTTGGGAGAGAGAAGATCCGCACGCCGATAATCGAGAACACTTGGTCGTCGTCTTGGGTCGAATCTGAAGTGCTCCTCAATGAAAAAAAAACTAATAGTTTATAGCACATTTTTCCCGAAACATTTAGATATTACTAGAGGTGCAAGATGGGCTAGGCATGTCCATTAGCCCACATATCCGTTTGTCCATTTATAGTCCGTGGACAGAGAGTGACCATGTCCTTTAAAGACCATGTCCATTAAAGACCAAACCCACAAACATTCATATTTACATGGGCTGCCACAGAGTCCACAATTGACCATATAAGAAATTTTAATTCATAAGATACAAATATCAGTTCATAAGACTAAATTCACCCATAAATTCATAACTACAACAATTCCGGTTTTGACGGAAAAACCCGATTTTGCAGTTTTGGTGGAAAAACTCAATTTTGCGATTTTGGCAGAAAAACTCTATTTTGCTGTTTTGGCGGAAAAACTCTATTTTGTGGTTTTGGCGGAAAAACTCTATTTTGCGATTTTGGCGGGAAAACTCGATTTTGCGGTTTTGGCGGAAAAAACTCGATTTTGCGGTTTTGGCGGAAAAACTCTATTTTGCGGTTTTGGCAAAAAAAAATTCGATTTTGCGGTTTTGGCGGAAAACTCGATTTTGCGGTTTTGGTGAAAAAATCGATTTGCGGTTTTGGCGAGAAAATCGATTTGCGGTTTTGGCGGAAAAACTCGATTTTGCAGTTGTGGCGAGTAAAATCGATTTTTCGGTTTTGGCGGGAAAATTCGATTTTGCGGTTTTAGCGGGAAAACTCGATTATTCAGGTTTGGCGGAAAAACTCGATTTTGCGGTTTTGGCGGGAAAACTCGATTTTGCGGTTTTGGCGGGAAAACTCGATTTTCGGTTTTGGCGGGAAAACTCGATTTTCGGTTTTGGCGGAAAAACTCAATTTTCGGTTTTGGCGGGAAAACTCGATTTTCGGTTTTAGCAGGAAAACTCGATTTTCGGTTTTAGCAGGAAAACTCGATTTCGGTTTTGGCGGGAATACTTGGTTTTATGGTTTTGGTAGAAAAACTTGATATTAAGATTTTAGCGGAAAAAATTGATTTTGCGATTTTGGCGGAAAAACTCAGATTTTAGAAACTCTAGCTTTTTGTGACCATTGGACCGACCGCGTCCACATAGTCCAAATCCACTAACGCCCATTATCCATTGGTCTTGTGATTCGTGTCCATTTATAATCCACATGGACAAATGGGTATCACCAAAATAGACCCATTTATATTTGGATATGGGCACCCAAGATCAGCCCAGCCATTTTGTAGCTATAGATATTACTGGCTATCCCTTAAGTTTCATATATTTATTGATGCATCCCATTTTAGTTGAAAGAATTACACTGAAAAGCAATTTATGAGTTTTATTAACACAATAAAACACTTATTACTACTTAGACACTTTTGTCTAACTAAATCTCATTTTCACTCAGAAACTAACTAAATAAAATTGACAGCTAATACTCATTACACTAACTAAAATAAAGTGGGACCCTGTAACTTTTTTCTTCCTCTTTCCCTTTATACTTCCCTGTAATTTTCGAAAATGAAATCTGATTCTTCCAAATTCATTTTTCTAGAGAAGTTATCTTTAATCATTGTTTTTTTTTCTAAGCTATCTTTTGAGATATATGAAGATACATGACTGATGGTGGTGTAGTGATGCGTATTCGACGGTAGAGACGTTGGAGACTCACGTCTATGAACTGCCATAAACATCTTCTCGTCACTCTGACTCATTATTGCCATGAATTAGGATTGAAAGCTATCACATTTGGGTAAAAATACATAAAAACAAGTTGAGAATGTAAAGAATCGTGGAAAATAGGCGAGATATGCGGAGATTAGGGTTTCTGGTCGACAATGGCTAAGAAAGAAGATGAGGTTATTTTCGTAATTTTGCAACATTAATGAAAAACAAAGTCGTGTGTACATTACATTCAAACTATACATGTATACACTTATTTTTGTATTATACATCAAAGTGATTGTATACACATTTTTAGCTTTTTGTAAGTTTTCTATCTAAATAACTAAGCTTCCGCGACTTCATGAACTCACATAATGCTAACACAATGTACATGTGAACTTTTTTCCTTCTTCCCATGTACACGCAGGGTCGAGTCATCCTTGAAATCTAACTGAACCCAAATATCATCATTCACACCTTGTCTAAGAACTACTGATTAGTGTGTGTGTTTTCATGCTAGCTTCATGGTAGGTCTTAGCTTGATTACTGTATGGTTGTTTTAAATATGTGCACTATCACATTTCTCGTACACATGTACACCACCATATTTTCTGTACACATGTACGCTATTATCGTTTATCATACACACGCACAATGAAGATGAATTGAATTTTGTGTTTTGTTTATCAACTCCGTTGTCGTCAACGAGACTGGCAAGAAGTGCGATCTGCAATATCAATGGAGGAGTATCATCTTTTTGCAATTTTGGTCCTCTAGTTTACTGTTTTTTTCACAATATGCCTCAAACTTCCAATCTGATCAAATTGCCTCACAAATTTACCTCAATACTTTTAATGTTGCAATCTGGCCTAATATACAATCAAAATGATTAAAATATTTAAAACGAGATGCTAAAGTCATTAAAAACATGAGATATCATATATGTACACATGAGTAGTTTTTGTATGTACACATCGAATATCATTCTGGCCCATAGTATTTCTCTTTTTACAAGAAAATAGTGAGACATGATTCAAGTATACATGTACACCAAGAATATATAATTTTGTACATGTGAATATTGTACATGTGTACATCCATAATTGTATGTCACATAAACAAAGTCAGAAATATAACACATATGCTATCAAGATCTAAAATAAGCCTCATTCACAATAACGAGAACCTTTTTTATTAACGTAAACCATGTTTCCTTGTCCTTATACCTACAAAGACAAATATATCACTTTAACATGTACATGCGTACACTAACATTATGTACACATCCACGTGGTCATCCAATGTACCTGTGTACCTGTACATGTGTACACTAACATTATGTACACATCCACGTGGTCATCGAATCTTAAAAAAAAACTTTTTTTTTAATGAGTGGCAATTTTGTAATAATTTCATCTTTTTCATATTAGGGTTTTATGTGTTTTCTGCAAATATAACTCACAGCAGCCATTGATTTTTATCATGCAATCTTCATTGTTTTTTGCGTTTTTACCTCTAGAACTTACAAATATTATATAGATTAACCGATTAGAATCCAAAACCAAGAAAAAAAAAACAGAAAACAAGTTTTAATTTCAAGCTTGGCATATTCTATCCAAATTTCCATAGCTCTTCTCCACCAAATACTTATATGCCGGTTACCCACTCGTCTACCGTGTGATACCACCGTGTCCTTTGTGGGATCGGTTGAAATTCCAGTCGTCACAAAGAAAAAAAATTTCACTGTCGAGAAATGTGAATATATGGCTGGAAATAAAAAGTAATTGTCTGCTTTTTGTCAATTATAAAAATTTATAACATTTCAAAATTTAAAATAAGAATTGGCCGGCACATAAAAGAAAGAAACTAGAATCCACTAACGTTAACAATAAGTTAGGGACAACTATGTAAATAACCTATAAAAACTACATTGGTAGCTAAAACTGCCCTATAGCGTAATAAAAACATAGAAACTGACCACGAGTGTTAATAATTCTTTTTAGTATTATTGTTTTTAGACGGACAGACTGACCCCTACGTTTTGTTTTATCAATGACATTCCCTCTATTATTTTTTATTACAAATGTTCCTCAAAGTAGGCCTAAGCATTTTATCAAGATTCAAAAATCCAAACAGGAACCGATCCGAAAATACTCGATCTGAAATTGAATCGAAAATTTACAAGTACATATTGGATCCAAAAATTTTCTACCCGAAAAAATCTGATCCAAATAGACCTGATCCAATAAGAACCAATTCATATCCGACTTAAAAACATGAATACCCAAAACTATGATTTTTGTGTTTATTTTTTTATATTTTATTTTATTATTTAGTTAAAATATCTTTTGCTAATACTATTTGTTATTATTGTTATAGCATTTTCAGGTAATACTAAATTTTAAATGTAAAATTTAAAGTTTAAAAATGTTTTCTTTTAAGTATTAATAGTTTGTTATTTTGTAAAATTATTTTAGATATATGATAGATTTCGACTAAATTTGGGTATTTTGTGTTCTTTTTAGATCCTAAATACCTGAATCCGATACAGACCCAAATATTACAGGTATTTTAATTATAGTTCTAAACCGATCCGAACCCGAAGAACAAAAAAATTATAAGTACCTATTGGGTCCAATCTAGGACCCAAATGAACCGGTCCGAACCCGACTTGAAAATCCGAACGTGCAGGTCTGCCTCAAAGTGTGCTTCGGAGGCTTTGCTTTGACCTGAGATTGAGAACCCCTTCTGCAGGCTGTTGAAGTCGAACTTGCACGCCTTGTGCTCTGTAAACAAGCGTAAAACCGTAAATTGTTATAAGATTTTGAGTGTGAAGCATTTTACTAGGCCGTATCCTGACAGTGGACAAGGCCCAAATATGGTGAGCGATTGCAAGCCTAGTGTGAACGAGATTGCAAGTGTTTGGGCTTTTTCTACAAAGAGGCGTGAGGAGAAGAAATGTCAGAGTCTGCTCTTCTTCTCGGAACACTCATCAAAGAAGTCGACACTTCTGTTGGTTACATCAAGGGGAAAACGTCTTATTCGGACCTGTAGTATGAGTTTTGGGAAAATACATGTCTGAACAATTCAAGTTGTCTAAAACATACCCAAACTAAACGAAAATCTAAATTACATACCCAGATTATTAAAGTTCGGCTTAAACATACCTCGACTCAAACGCTGTTAAATAATTATTAACGGTGATTAGTCAGATACTTAGTTGGTGGATGAGTCAGCATGATCAAGTAATGGGCCGATAATATTATGCATATTACAGAGTTTATAATAAATTTTTTCAGGCCAAAATTTTTAAAAGTGGGCTTTAATGAAACTACGTCGTTTTGGTTTACGTTTCTACGTTTCATTCCATTCTCAGAGACTTCAAACTCACCAGTAGTCCTTTGGTTCTTCATCATTGTCGCTCTGTTCAAAGGCTTAGTCTTGTCTTAATTCATTTGGGTTATTGTTTGCTGCTAAGGTCATTGTTTAGCTTAATTTCTTGTATCTCTGCTACTAGTGTCTCTGTAATGTCTGTCTCAAACTTAAAATCTAGTATAATATTTAACATTTTACCAAAAAAAAAAAAATTAAGCTAAACTATCTCATATCAACTGCATATTTCATTCCATTCTCAGAGACTTCAAACTCACCGGTAGGTCCTGGAAGAGATGTACAATGTTTCCAGCAGAAACAAACGTAGAAACGATCTGTAGTTTCATTAAAGCCCACTTTAAAAAAATTTGGCCTGAAAAAATTTATTATAAACTCTGTAATATGCATAATATTATCGGCTCATTAATTGATCATGCTGACTCATCTGCCAACTAAGCATCTGACTAATCACCGTTAATAATTATTTAACAGCGTTTGAGTCGAGGTATGTTTAAGCCGAACTTTAATAATCTGGGTATGTACAAATCTATACTATATAAAATAAAGTTTCGAAAATTAATATAAAAATAACAAACAAATATAATAGTTAATTAAAAATGCAATACTTTCAAACAATTATAACTATATAAATCTAAAACACATGATTTACAAAATTTAGGTTATATACTGCTGAAAATATTCAACAAAAATATGTACTATATGTAATTTTATGCAATAAATCATTGAGAATATCCACATATTATTTTAAAGAACCAAAATATGTCAAATTACCATTTTAATTATTATTTTAAAAATTTCAAGATTTTCAAAAAATGTTTATTTCAAAATAAAAAGGAAACTACTATTCAATTTAGTGAAAATGCAAAATTATTAAAGGAATCAATTTGATATATAAAGTAAACCTTTGAAAGACCAACATAAAATCAACTAATAAAAAAATCTTAAAGAATACAAGATTTTAAAATAATAAAAACAATATGAATCTAAAGCACTTTTCATTACATATGAATCTAACAAAATATGATTTCAAAATGGAAGCTATTTCTTTCAAAAAAATATCAATGATAAGTTTTGTAAGCAAAATTGCCAAATAACTAAAAGAATCAGTTTATTATAAGAAATAAATGTTTGGAAGATCAACATAAAATTAAGTAACAAAAATAATCTTAAAAATATAAGGATTTCAAATAATAAAGACAATGTAAATCTAAATCACTTTTTCATTACATATGAATCTAAATAACATATGATTTCAAAATTGAGGATATATATTATTTAAGTGTTCACATAGAATTTAAAAATATCATTATAATAATATAAAAGTCAGCATCTTAATTTGATAAAGTAAATAAAAATATTATTAAAGATAATTAACTTGATATATAAAATAATTATATATTTGAAATTAAACAAAAAATTAACAAAAATAAAAATATTCAAAAAGAAACAAAGTTTTAAAAAACATATTTATAAATAATCACGTTTGTAAAAATAAATAAAAATCAGCACAAAACTATAAAAAGATAAATTAAAATTTGTAAAACTTATCTTTAAAGTTAGATTGATATTTGTAGCTAATTATTGAAAACTTAATATAATAAGAGATTGTTCACGTACCTTATAGGAATTGGTATTGATCGCATATTATTACTAAAAATATAATTATGTATGTAACCTTTAATATAATATGGACTATATGCTTTAAAAAACATAAATAACTGAAAATATTCACAAATAACATATACTATATATAATTTGATGCTGTAAATTATTGAGAATATCCATATATTATCTTGAAGCACCAAGAAAAATATGTTAATCACCATTTTATATATTACTTATAGAACTTTCAAAAATTGTTTCTTTCATAATCAATGTAAAATTTAGAAAAAGCCAAAATCATTAAAGGAATCATATTGATATATAAACTAAATATTTGGAAGAATAACATAAATTTTACGTACAAAATATAATATTAAAAAATAAAAGAATTTGAAATAATAAAGAAAATATGAATCTAAAGCACATATGATTTTAAAATTGAGGCTATATGTTATTTAAAGTGGTCACATAGAAGCTAAAATTATTATTAATAATATGTATTCTCAAAATGTTAATTTGATATTTGTTAATATAAAATTTCAGATATTTTATTTCTCTCAAAATAAAATTAAATAAGTTTAAATTTTTTTGCCAGAAATAATTAACTTTATTTTTAAACTCAATATTTGAAAATTAAAAAAAAAAATTTATCGAACAAAAATAACATTTTAAAAAAGAAATCAACATAAAACAATGTTCTAATAATCATGTATGTGAAAGTAAAATAAAAATAAATACAAAATTACAAAAATGATAAATTAACTAATGTATTAATTATCTTAAAAATTAGATTGGTATTTATACTAAATTCTTGAAAACTTAACATAAAAAGAGTTTAACAAGAAAAAAACAAATTATGTCCACAGCCAATATTACGATAAGGGCTGTATAATATTAAAAATATTCATATATAAATAAAAATACGAAAAATATTCCAAATCAGTATCATTGTTTAATATTTTTATAAATCTTAATATTTCTAAAGTAAATCTATAAATTAATTTCAAAATATGAACTAAAATTAACTAACTTGATATATATGCTAACTATCTTAAAACATAACACTAAAATTTATTTAAAAAATTCATAAAGTATGTCAAAACATAAAATAGCATATACATAAAAATAAAATATATAATTAATATTAAAATAATTAACCTAATCAAATAAGTAAAAAATAAATTTTAGTATTTTTATATTGGTGTTGGCTACAAAATCATCTAATTTTATAATAGATTATAAGAGGTTCTTAAAAACATTGGTATTTTCGTTTCTTTTTTACCGGGCCAATTCAGTTTTGGCTTATAATAAGCTTACAAAGTTCTATTAAAAATAAAATGTGGTAAGAATAATCCACAATTAATACACATATTATTGATTAAACAATTTGTTTATATGCTTTTGAATTGCCTTTTATCAATTAAATAAATTAACATAGTTATTCACTTATCAACAATTAGATTTTAATAATTTTTGAGACAATTGTTTTTAAAAAGTAATAATCCAAATATTCATTTAACTAACCAAACATATTTTTATGAAACATACCTAAATTTGTTTTATTATCTAAAATATTTTTTTTTAAATTAGGTCAATAATAATAATAAATCAAAGTACATGGTAACCCTTTTCCGAGAAAAGTAACTTCTCAATCGGGGAAAACATTTTGTGAACCGCTAAAACATCATAATCCCACCACTAATTTATATTGTAACTAATATTACTTAATATTAGCATAAATTTTATATATATATATATTTATTCTCCTTTTCTTATATCTAACAAACAGATAGTTACTATTATTTAAATTTCATCAAAATATTTATTATGATTTAGACCTAAATATACATATAAAACTATTAGATATGCATTTAAAAGAATTAAATAAGAGTATTTTAAATACAATATGCATAAAATAAGTATATAATAATACATTCATTCTAAAAATTTGGTAAATACAAAAAAGTTAGATATATTGCATAAGGATTAATCTTTTATGTCATTCAAATAGAAATACATATAAAATTATAATAAAATATTTATAATAGTGTTGTATTAGTTAATAAGCATGGAACAATCTATATGACGCTTTTAATTTTTTTATTAAGAAACAATATACACATGTTTATAAATACATTTATACATTTACGTATACAAACAAACTGATATCTAAATATTAGTTATTTAAATGGTAAAATTGTATAAAAACTTAACTATGAAAAATAATAAAGCACACTTTAAATAAATTACATAGAAAAATGTATATAAAACAATTTTCTATTATATTATCTTAATATTATTAAAAAATAAAACTAATTATTAATAAAGTATTCATAGTAGTGTATAGCATAGTATAGTAGTGTATATGTACTGAGAAATCTATGTGATATTAAAATTATGTAGAAACTATAAATACTTTAGTAACAGTAATTTTACTTTTATAATACAAACAAATAAATAGCTAAGTTCAAAAATAACAATTTATAAAAACAATGTAAATAGGAAATCAAATAATATTTTAATAATATTAATAAAAATATTTTTTACGAAATTCATCTTTTTCTTAAAAAATATTGCAAAATTAAATTAAATTATTAAAGCAGACTCGCGCGTAGCGCGAGTAAAAAATCTAGTCTATACTATATAAAAGTTAAAGGTATAAGCCATCAAAAGCGTCCACATAGGATTTAAACCACCAAACGTATTGTGACAAATCACCATTTTAATTTCATATTTTTAAAAATGTCAATATTACCAAAAAAATATTTATTTCATAATAAAAAAATAAATCAATATCGAATAAGGCAAACTAACAAAAGTAAAAACATTATACATATATTGACTTAATATATATATATATATATATATAATATTAATTTCAAAATTCTACATAAATTAATAAAAATAATAATTAATTTTAAAATGCAATAATTCAAACAGTTATAACTAAAAGTTTAACTCATGATTTTCAAAATTTAGGCTATGTGCTATTAAAAATATTTATAAATAACATACATTATATATAAGCTAAAAATATAAATCAGTGATAAACAATTCATTATATTTTGATTAGGATTTAAAAATTTCACAAAATCATTTAAAATAAAATAGAAACCAATATCAAACAAGGTAAGTTAACAAAAGTAAAACATTATAAATAAATTTATTTAATATATAATATTTCTCAAAATGTAACATTAAAATAAAACACAAAATATGAATTAATATTAAAAATACAAGACTTTCAAACAATTATAAGTATATTAATTTCACTCAGGTTTTCAATATAAGAAATATATAATATTTCTTGAAATTTAACATTAAAATAAAATACAAAATAATAATTAACATTAAAAATACAAGATTCAAAAAATTATAAGTAAATAAGCTACGACTATAAATCAGTGAAAAACAATTGATTATATTTTGATTAGGATTTAAAAAATTCCATAAAATCATTTAAAATAAAATAGAAACCAATATCAAAGTAGGTAAGTTAACAAAACTAAAAAGTTATCAATAAATTTATTTAATATATAATATTTCTCAAAATGTAACATTAAAATAAAATACAAAATATGAATTAATATTAAAAATACAAGACTTTCAAACAATTATAAGTATATTAATTTCACTCAGGTTTTCAATATAAGAAATATATAATATTTCTTGAAATGTAACATTAAAATAAAATACAAAATAATAATTAACATTAAAAATACAAGATTCAAACAATTATAAGTAAATAAGCTACGACTATAAATCAGTGAAAAACAATTGATTATATTTTGATTAGGATTTAAAAAATTCCATAAAATCATTTAAAATAAAATAGAAACCAATATCAAAGAAGGTAAGTTAACAAAACTAAAAAAGTTATAAATAAATTTACTTAATATATAATATTTCTCAAAGTATAACATTAAAATAAAATATAAAATAAGAATTAATATTAAAAATACAAGACTTTCAAACAATTATAAGTAAATTAATTTAACTAATGATTTTCAAAGTTTAGGCTATATACTATTGAAAATAATCAAAATAACATTTACCATATATGAGGCTATAAGTCATTGAGAGTATACACACAGGATTAGAGAAAAAAAATCAAAATATAAAAAAATCATAAATATAGTTTAATATTTTAAAATGTTAAAATTTACAAAATTGATAATACAAAATGGAATTCAACATCAAATAAGGTAAACTATCACATAAAAATTGAGGCTTTAATTTATTGAGACCGTTCACGTAGTATTTAAAATAATCAATCGTATTATGGCAAATAAGCATTTTAATTTGTTATTTTTAAATATGTCAATGTTTTCAAAAACGGTTTATTTCATAATAAAAAATAAATCAATATCGAATAAGGCAAACTAACAAAAGTAAAAACATTATACATATATTAACTTAATATATATATAATATTAATCAATTTTGAAATTTAACATAAAATAACTAAAAATAATAATTAATTTAAAATGCAATAATTCAAACAATTATAACTATAAGTTTAACTCATGATTTTCAAAATTTAGGCTTATGCTATTGAAAATATTCATAAATAACATACATTATATATAAGTTAAGACTATAAATCAGTGAGAAACAGTTCATTATATTTTGATTAGGATTTATGAAATTCCATTAAATCATTTAAAATAAAATAGAAACCAATATCAAACAAGGTAAGTTAACAAAAGTAAAATATTATAAATAAATTTACTTAATATATAATATTTCTAAAAATGTAATAAAATACAAAATAAGAATTTATATTAAAAATACAGGACTTTCAAACAATTATAAATTAATTAATTTAACTTATAATATACTATATATGAGGCTATAAGTATATGAGGCTATGAGTCATTGAGAGTATACACATAGGATTAGAAAAAAAACAATCAAAATATGAAAAATTATAATTATAGTTTACTATTTTTAAAATGTTAAAATTCCAAAATTGATAATACAAAATGGAATTCAACAACAAATAAGCTAAATTATTAAATAAATCATTAAAATTAAATTGATTCATAGATATAATACAATATTTTTCCTTCCAGAACACAAAATAAAAATATACTCTTCAGAATAAAATTTCAAAGTGCATTTTCAAAATAAATTATAAATCAATATCAAATATATTTTCTTTAATAATATTCAATTCGAAAAACCAAACATAATCTTCATGAACAAGGAACGCGTCAAGAATATAGGATTTGAAGTGAATGAACAATAATAGTGAATGAGAAATAGTACAAAGAAAATATAAAACATCAGCGACAAAAAGTAGACATACAACGCCGAAGACAAAATCCAATATACAAAAAATGTACACACCAAAAAATTGGATAGAGTAGAGAATAATTTCAATATAAGAAAAATATTTGAAATTTACATTCTCTCTCTCTAAAAGATGTTAAGTAAGAGAACAGAGATAGAGAGAAAGAGAACATAGATAGAGAGAGAGAATCGCAAGGCGTAATTTATTTATGAGTTTCAAATTATTTTTTATCAATCAAAAAACTAACGAATTTTTTATCCATTAAAATTTTAAATATTAATCAACATTATTATTTTATGTTTGTACAAATATTTTTTTAGTCAGTTACAGTTAAAATCTTCATATAAACTAAACAAATAAGCTATACTGAAATAAATCTAACATGATGTGATCTACAAGATTTTTAAAAACAATTGTTATCAAAGCAAACTAAATGATGAATTCTTATAATCATTAGTCTGATTCACCTCATGTAACGTATAAAGTTTAAGATGCTCTCTGTTGAGTTATGTTGAAGAAAATATTTAGAGAACAATGTTTACAAGTTAGATAAAAAAATAAAGAGTCTAAGAAAGCATGTCAAATAAATTAGTTAAGATTTTGAATAAAATTATAAAGATAATGAGCATTAAATTAGCATGAAGGATAACATAAAAGAATGATAGAAAAAATAATCAATATGAATTTATCATCAACAAACTAAAAACATACAAATTTACAAACTTATAACATTTAAAAAAATCTCAAGATTACAATGAGTACGCTATCTAAGACGTTCGTTGTCTTATCACCAGCATTTAGCAACTAGAAATATTTTTTTATCAAATTATATACTAGTTTATAAAGGATCTTAAAAATATTCATGGAAACTTCGAAACAAACATATATTATCTATCGTACCAAAATAATATTTTTCATATAAAAAAGTAAATTATGATATATTGTAGTGCATTATACAATCATACAAGCTTAAATACTATACAACTAAATAATTATATCAAGTAATAGATAAATATTATACTTTAGGTTCTCTATATTATTAATTCAATAAAATATTATTTAACATCTGTTTAATTCATTATATTTACTTTAAATTTATATTATCTTACAAAGATTAATTAATATTAATTAAAGTTCATCAAAATATTTGTTGCGATTAAATTTTAAATCTAAATATTATACTATTACATATCTATATATATATATATGTATAACAATCACACATTAATTATAAAGTTTTTCTGAATATAAAGAAAAATTATATATTATACAAATAGTTTAATCGCTTATGTTATTCAAATAAAATATGTATAAATTTTTGATAAAAATATTATAATTTATTAACAGTTTATATACATTGAGTAATCTACATAATATTTTAAAATATAATTTAATATTTCAAAAACTATGAATGTGTTTATAACCATAATTATTGCATCTATAAATACAAATAAATAAATAGCTAATAACATGATATAATTATAAATAAACATAAATAATAAAATCAACAAATCATATTTCAAATAAGAAAATTATATAAATCAGTTAAATTGTTATCTTCAAAGTTATTATAAAAACTAAACTAAATTATTAATACAGACTCGCGCGTATAAAATCTAATATATGTAAAAACATAAATGTAATACTCCTTCCGTTTCATAATAGTTTATGTTTTATAAGATGTTTGTTGTTTCAAAATAGATGAAGTTTTGATATATTTATATTATTTTTAATTTTACTAAAAATTGTGTAACCAATTAGATTTTACAATCATTGTTTTAATTGGTTGAATGATTTTTAGTTTATATTTGTTAAGTTAATTTTTAGAGAAAATTTTTTTTAATATTTGTGTAATGAGTCAAAATATCATGTATAATGAAACAATGGAGTACTATAGTTTTTTCACTGAATTCAGAAGGGTCAAAATCTAGCAGAGTGGGGTAGTAGGCTAGTAGCGAACTTTACTATAAAAATAAGAGAATCCACCCAAAGTTAAGCATCCAGTTAAAACAAAAGAAAATTATTCAAATAACTATTGGATAATTCACTCAGTTTATTTATTACTCTCTCCGTTTCCAGAAAGTAAAATTTTTTAGAGTTTATTCTTGTTATACAAAAATAGATTTTCTATATTTTTAAAGTACTTTTGTATACTTTTGAGAAACATTAATTATGAATATTTGAATTGATTAAATTTTATTGGTAGATAGTTATTGGAAAGTGTATTAAAAATAAATAGTAAATTAAATATTAAATATTTATTATATTCTTAATAAACGTGAAATCCCTAGAAAATCTTATTTTCGGGAACGGAAGGAGTGGTATTTTTGTCACAATTTCACCCGGATTACTATATGTAATCTTCTAATATGATTGGTCATTGCCTCAGTAGCTAGAGATGTCAAACAGGTTTACCCATCCCGTTCCGTCCCGAACCGCGGCGGGTTAGTCATCGAGCGGGTCATAGCGGGTCATAGCGGGTCATAGCGGGCCTGTTCCGCGCGGGCTGTGGTCCTCAAATGTCGGCCCAAACCCGTACCGCAAAACATATAGGCCTTCGCGGGCCGTCCCGCGGGATGCCTCCTTATCAAACCGCCTACTACAGTTTCCTTCATGAATGTTCAAGTTGAAGAGTTGTGTAAGAGAGTTGAAGAGAGCTCATTAAGATTCACTAAAGCTTTATCAAAATCAATGCCATAATCCTATGTTTGTGTTTGCGTTCTTGAGTTAAAAGCTTTTTTTTGTTATCAGCCTAAGATTTTATTAAGTTTGAATCTGATTGAGTTGTTGTCTTTGTAATAAGTTGGCTCAATTGTTGTAACTTTTCATCAAACCATCTCTCTTTGTAATTCTTTGGATTTAAAAAAAAAATCGTGAATCACTTCGTCAAATTATACAAGTGACATGATATACAACTAACTTTTCCCCTAAACAATATCATTATAACCAAATTTAATTTAAGAAAAACATCATTTCACAGTACTGGAAACAAAACCAATCAACTTAAACAAGAAATCCACATTGTAATAAAGCAAGTCATAGTTGTGTGTAATAAAAAGAGAAAACCAAATCAAAACACCACTAGAGTTTGAATCGTCATCGCTGGAGCTGGAGTCGTCATCGCTAGATCTCGAATCATCATCACCGGAGCTCGAATCATCATCGCCGGAACTCCTTATGTTTTATGGGGAAAAGTTACAAGAATCGCTTTCTTCTCTTTCGTTTTTTCAGGTAAAATAAGAAATGAAAAAAAAATGCGGATCCATGTAATCCCGCATGACCCGTTTCAGCCCATCCCGCAAAAGGCCCAGTCCCGCAAAGACCCGTCCCGCGAGGCCCGCAAATTTGCGAGCCTAGAAAACCTCGTCCCAATACCATCCCGCTACAGTCTTTTACGGGACAGGCCCGCGGTCCAAGTCCGTGATTTCCATCTCTATGAGTAGCAAATTTGAAGGGAAAAAATCCTTAGATTTTAATTTTTATTTTAAATCCTTAGATTTTAATAAAAATAGAAAAAAATCTGTAAATGAGGAAAGCTACCGTAAATAAATGCACTCGTCCTTTGCGGATCTTTGGGACTGGGACCTGCATAGATTTTATCTGGTTCGGTCCTAATTGAGAGAATCGTATTTATTTTGGGAGCCGTGCGTAAAGCAAGGTCACTTGGGCTTTGTCATTCTGGTCTATCACTTTGTAGATCCATCATTATTCATATATCTAAGAAAGTTCTTTCTAAAATCAATGGAGTTGTAACTTTATGTTCTACTCGATTTGAATGGTGCTTAGAATCTACCTTCAGTGGTTTATGTTAATTTTTCTATACCATCGATTTGATTTTTCGAATTAGTCTATTTTAATTTAGCGTAAGCTCATATTGTCAAAAAAGAACAAGGCATTTTTCCTGTCTCTCTCATTGTCTCTATTTATAGAAAGGATATTTGATGAATATGTCATTGATTTGTGACTTTCATATCTATCTTTTGGGGTCGGGTTCGAGCAGTTTATAGTTTTTTTCATCTTAGTTTCACCAATACTTTTGGTAATTATGTTGTATAGTCTATTTGTCTACGTTGGACTGGACAGTTTTTTTCTATGGATTAATGATTTTTAGATGCATAAGTAAATTTTCACAGTCAAGCATTTATACAATGGGTTTGCTATGGTATTACCTGAATATATTGAATTTCTATAGGTTTGCAAAATCTATGCGTAACACTAGGCCTGGGACGGATCGGGTATCCAGACAATTTTAAGGTATCCGGATCCGGATCCTTATCCGGCGGATCCATAATTTTACTATCTTTATCCGGATCTGGGGTTCTCGGATATCGGGTGTCGGATATCCTTCTAAAAATTGTAATATCCGGCGGATATCCGGATCCTGATTTGGATCCTTAAAATAAATAAAAAATAATATTAATATATATAAAATATTAAAAATAATTTTAAAATAAAACAATATAATGTTTTTAATTATTTCTATGTATAATATTACAAAATTTACATAAAATTTATATATACTATTATAAAAATGAAAATATATTAAATAAAATTAATTTTTATATATAGATATTACTATTTTTGAAATAGTTATTAATAAAACTTACTGATCCGGGTATCCGGACTAAAAATTAAAATATCCGGATCCGGATCCGGCTTCGACGGATTCAACATTTTATTATCCGGATCCAACTTCGACGGATCCAACATTTTACTATCCGGATCCGGATTCGACCCTTTCGGATATCCGGATTTTTGGATCGGATCCAGATCGAATTTCGGATCGAATCTGGATCTACGTAACACAGACAAATTAGTGTTTGTGCTAATTGTCCTTTCCATTATTATTGTTTTCTTTTGTTACACATAACAGGGCGCATAACAGGGCGGCAATCTATATTATTAAAATAGAAAAACAAATATAGATTTACCCTAAAATTTATAAATTATTTACATATCAATGCCAATAAAATAATAACTACTATAACTTAATGATTTCCATGTCTTTTCCTTCTATTATATCATTTCCTAAATTAGTTATAAAGTATAAAGAATTTGGCAACAATAATTTCCTGTAAACAGGAAACAAACATTATCATAAGCACGTGGACAACGCCGATTAATAAATCCAATCCATACCAGACTATACTAACCAAAATGCATCTTCTGTGAAATTAATATATGGTTATGTGTATATAATTATAATATGTACGTAGAACGCAGTCCAAATTTTAATCAAATTTAAAGCATTCGTAGAATTATAATATAGATCGGTTATATTGTCTTATATATATTTAATGATTAAGCAATCATAGTTGATTCAGAAGCCCCTATTTTAGCAATCAATCTATAAAATTAACAAAATTTATACAATAAATATCGTATAGTTATACCATACATATTGACCGTAAAAAAAACCCCATACATATCATATAGTTATTATAACCGGTTCGACTTAGCTAAACTAAGGTTAGAATAAATTTCAAAATATTTCAAATTAATTTTATGGTAATCAATATTCGCCAAACAGAATATTTAAATTGCAATATAAAATTATAAATTAGGAATATGTATTAACGCCTAAAATCTACACACAATCACCATTACGTTCCGAAAAATATTTCAAAAGTCAATGTCATTCCCCATAACTTAACGTAAGTCTAATTAATTTCAGTCACAAAATATCAATCTTTAATTGTAAATAAAATCTTTAACTATTTTACATATAAAAAATAATCAAAGCAATTATAAAATAAAAATATTCAACAACATTTCTATTAGAATTACCCAATATATTAGGTGTGGGTGTTGGGTTTTTTGTTCGGTTCCGGTTTAGTTTTTTTTTTGGTTATTGGTTTTTCGGTTCTAGAGATATATGAACCATTCGGTTAACTATGAAATTCGGTTTGGATTCGGTTCGATTATTTTGGTTTTCAGTTCGGTTAGGATAACAATTATAAGAACCGACTAATATCCAATAAAATTTTGGTTCCAATTCGGTTCCGGTTCGGTTCCAATTCGGTTCCGGTTCGGTTCCAATTTTTCGGTTAGTTTTAGATATTCGATGGTACAAAAACACATTTTCTCAGGTTTTTAGATTAAAAAATCGGGTAATTCAGATAAATTTTAATATTTTGGATAAAACTATTCTGGTAATTCGGTTCTTTAGGGTAAATCGGAAAATTTAAAAAACTTTGGATAAAAAATATTTGGGTAATTTGGTTTATACGTAATATTTTTAGAATATTTATTAATTTTAATACTATAAATACTTAATATTTTTATGTATATAAATTGTATTTCAGATTTTCGGGTATCCATTCGGTTCTCGGTTTGGGTCCGGTTCTCGTTTCGGGTCCGGTTCGGTTTCGGTTTTTCGATTATAGAAATATAGAAAACGTTTGGTTATTTTTGAACATCGGTTCGGTTTCGGGTTTGTTTTTTTTGTTCAGTTTCTGTTTGGTTTTCGGTTCTCGGTTTTTATGTCCACGCCTGCAATATACAATATCAAGTTATACATAATTTTAAAAATTAGTTTGTTATATAAACAAAATGGAAATTATTTAAATAGAAAATATACCCACAGTGCGGGTCAAGTTATAGTATTCTATTGATGACAATGATTGCTAAGCTGAATGGAAACATAATTCTAATTCTAATGGCATCCAAAATTAAAATAAAGTAAATAGTTAACAATACTTAAATGCTAATCGTACAGATTAAAGGATTGAGAAGATTATCTGATAGGTCTACCTATAGAAAAAGAAAGAACTAAAGCATTCTCGTGGGTCTTATCTCCTGTCTCCCTCATCTATCACTAATTAATTAACCTGATATTCCAAAACATCATCAACATAATTTGCATTTTACTTTGTTAATTCATATATACATCTATGTTCTACGTTTGTTTGGTCTGAAATAATATCATTCAGTTTATGTTTAAATTAAGATTTATTTGATGTTGATTATTTATAGAAACATTATGTTTTGCTGACAAAAAATAGTATATAACTCTAGCTTTTAAAGCCTTTTACCCTTGTTGATTTGATGCTACGTGTGTATCCGTGTATATAATATATAGTCCCATCAAATAATTTACATGAGAATATAATAAGACTATTTCTAACTAGTGTAGAAATTTTTCTAAAGTTCTCCCCCACGAGCATTGACATAGTTGCTCTAGATTCCTCTCTTCTCCTCCTTCGAAGACCTAAAAGACTAAAAAGAAGAAAAAATGATGTAGTGATCATCATAGATCGAGAAAACAATAAGAGCCGATCCAAATCCATGGCTAGTCCTAGCAACAAAGGCAAAGACATCGCCGAAGAGTCACCGTCTCAATCTCAGCCGCAACAACCACAATCACCTCCTAACCCGCCAGCGTTAAGCCGGTACGAGTCACAGAAAAAGAGAGACTGGAACACCTTTTGTCAATACCTTCGTAACCAGCAGCCACCGGTTCACGTCTCACAGTGTGGCTCAAATCACATCCTAGACTTCCTCCAATATCTTGACCAGTTTGGAAAGACAAAGGTTCATGCACATGGATGCGTGTTCTTCGGACAAGTTGAGCCCTCGGGACAGTGTAACTGTCCTTTAAAGCAAGCGTGGGGGAGTTTAGATGCTTTGATCGGACGGCTGCGAGCAGCCTATGAGGAGAACGGAGGGTTGCCGGAGAGAAACCCGTTTGCCGGCGGTGGAATTAGGGTTTTTCTTAAAGAAGTGAGAGATTCACAGGCGAAGGCAAGAGGAGTCCCTTACAAGAAAAGGAAGAAGAAGAAGAAGAGGAATCCTATGAGGAGTGATCATGATGTTGAAGATGGTACTGCAGGGACTAGTAGCTCCAACTTGCCATCTTAGCAAGCAAACAAAAAACATATAATAAAAAAATGTGGAATTAATTAATGGTAAGCATTTATACCACCTTATATTTAATATCTAGTATTAGTTTTCAATTACTTATCACGTTTCTATCTGCAATTCTACATATGTATTTGAAATAGATCTCAACAGTAAGCTTGCAGACTTTAGTTTATACACACAAGCCATACACTAAATGAACATGACTAATGCTTAAGCTAATATCATTTATATACTAACATGAAGCTAATATCATTTATATACAACAAGTGAATTGCCTGAAATTTGTTTACATATAAATACTTAGTGATAATAAACTATTAATCAAAGACATAACATGTGAATGATGTGATGTATATTTTGTTCATTTTTACTACATGGGAAACCCTAGAGAGTATACACACACATACGCGAGAAACCCTAGCTAGGCTCGGCTTCGGTAGGTGTAGTGTAAGCTTGTATTTATGAACGTATTCATACATACATCTGTTCCATCAATCTAATTATCAAATGAAGTACCATTTACATATCTGATGGCTTGTTCTTGGTAAGTTAGTTTCTTGTGGTGGGTTCTTTGTTCGGTTTCATAAATGTGTGAGTTTCTCGTTATGTATTTATAAAAAGATATAGAAATTAAATTAAAGATAGATAAACGTATATCTTATATATGATTTATAGACTTCTTTTGTTGACAGTGATATTGTAGTATGCTTTTTTGGTACTAAACATGTATATATGCAAGTATGCTTCTGTTATATGTTAAGTGATATAGAAACAAGAGCCACGCGCGTGGATTAAGGCGTTTCAAAGTAGACTAAACAGAGCCTAAAAATCAGATATTGATCATATGTAGACTTCTTATTTGATCAGATTTGTGAAACAGGAATAGGAATGAACTTGATGCATTTTCTTAAGGTACAATTATATATCTTCTGTATCAATCATTTAATTTTGAGTTCATTTTCTAATAGTAAGAGCTAAACAATTAATTTTGAGTTAATTGTCTAATAGTAAGAGGTAAACAATCTCTTCATAATAGGACTTGAGTTGACGGTACTCTTGGTTCCAGGAGAAATCTCCAAGAGATAAATAAGGCTTGGTCTCTTGTGCTTACAAATGAGTGCATTCCTGATTGTTAAGCTTTATTTGCCTGATTTAATCCTATATATAGAGAATCAAAAATTGATTCCTCTGTATTAATTTATCTTTTATTTGATTTTGGAGTCACTTGATCGTTGCAAGATAGATGTTTGCGTTAAGCCACTACCAAAATTATTCAGCGACTTAACATCACAAATGAACTATTGAAAAACCTAGATATTGTCCATGACCACCAACGTAATACATACTGGATTTCTGACGGCTATTATATTTAGTGATGACATTTTGAAAATCGACTACAACACTATAGGCAAGTCATACAAGTCTATGAGTGCACTTTGATCAGCCAGAATATGAGATTATTAAACAAAAAGGAAAAGTTAAATAATTTTTTTTTGTGCACAGGAAAAAACAAATAATAAATGTTATTATAGTATAAACTACTCTCTCTTTTTTTTTCTAAATACATTACGTTTTAGAAAAAAAAGTTTTCAAATTACGTTGACTTTTTATATTTTGTTGTCTATTTTTCTATTGGTTAGGTTTTATGATTAAGGGCATGACTGGTACAAACGCATCAGTTGTGGGCACGGGAGTCTGCAGAAGCAGGTGATTACAGTTTCAAACGTTATTAAGTGTTTCGTATAACTGGCACAATATTTAAAAATTGTTACGTTAGCGGGTCATTTTTGACTGGTTTATCCACATATGCAAAAATCAATTAATAAAAAATTATTTAATAGACAGAAAGTTTTATTACAAAATGATAATTTTAAAACCTAATATAAAATAATAAATATAAAATTTATATTTCCAAATCATATTACTATAATAAATATAAAAATTATATTTACAAATCATATTATTATAAAAATTATATTTATATATCATATTATTATAATAAATATAAAAATTATATTTATAAAATCATAGTATTAAACTTTTATATATATATATAAGCTTTCTCTCCCACGATGCCTTCTCTGTTTCTTCTCTTCGTTCTTGGACGATTCATCTTCTCAACGGAAAGTCGATCAATCGACTCCACTCCATCTATGTGCAATGAATCCATCATTTATGGGTTCTTTTCGCATCTCTCCCTCTGATTTTCTTTATATCTCTATCTTGCTCAAGATAGTCTACACTATCACAATCGAAATTTGCGATGAATTCCAACCGCAATTCCACTGTATCCGGCGGTTTTATCTCGAAACAATCAAACGGAACTGACGGAGCCTCCTCCGCTGAGCCGATCAAATGTACCAGCCAATCCGGTGTCTCTTCCGCCGTACCGATCAAACATTATCATCCTCTTCGATTCCAAGCCTGTTTTTTGGTTATCTTCATCTCTCAATCGGTTCAGTCTCCTCTGAGAAACATAAATAGCCCTTTTGGTTTCCATGGAGCAGTGAATCGTGAATCTACTGCTAACTCTACATCTCCCCCATCTTAATCGATTGTCTAGCTCTGCCTCATATGTCTCTTCTGTCTAAATTTGTAGAAGAAACTGTGTAGATGAAGTAAAGAAGAAATTTCCAGGTTATCCAAGAGGCTTATACTCTCTTTTTCTTCATCTTTGTCTTCTAAATTATTTTATCACGGAAACAAATGGGAGTTTATTATTGGATACATAGGATCTTCTGTTATTTCCTTGATCTGTGTACTTTTTATATTATAAAAGTATTGTTTATGTGTCTGATTAAGGTTTTCTTTTTCTATTTGTTGTGGGAACATAGTTTCGTCTGACTCCAACAAGAGGTTCGTGTATGATGTTGGAGCTTATAATAGTGATGATGATAAAACTGACCAAAACGTAAATTCTTCTTTTTTTTCTTTTTGCTAAAAGATAGTGCAATGTTTTTTGACATGTCTTCTTTATGAACTATGTGGTGATGAATCATTTTTGGTTTACAGGGGATGGGAGATTTCTTGAACGAGATGGCGGCCATGATGAATCTCTGCATAGTGTAAGACTCTGCATAGTGTAAGACTTTGCATTAGTTTTTCCCTTTGGTTTATTATTAGACATGACTGATTGTTTGATATTTGAGATGTTGATTTTGGCATGAGAATAATTCAGGGGACAATTTTGAACAGGTACAAGATCTGTTTAATGAGATGTTTCAAGGAGACGCCGCAGCATTCCCATCCTCATCATCAACGTCTTGGCTCGTGTCTCCATCTGTTTGTTATGTAATCTAGGGAAGCCGACGGTGGTGGTTCTCTTGAAGAGGGTGGCAACAGAAGTAAAGACGTTAATGGGGGCAGTTCTCATAAGGAGGTTGGTGATACCCATTCCACAACTCACAAGATAGAAGTCCCGAGTTTAAAGGTTGTTCAGTATAGTTTTATCTTTTGACTCTTGTGTGAATGAATCTTACGGGGTTATATATCCACTTATTTATTTTCTCCACATACTTCACAGGTTGGCAAGCTTATTGGTAAAGGTGGGGAGATAGTAAGGAATCTTCAGCTCAGTTCTGGTGTCAAAATCTAAATTTTGAGGGATGCAGAGGCTGATCTAAATTCAGCACTAAGACCGGTGGAGATAATTGGGAATCTTGCTTCTATTGAGAAAGCAGAAAAGCTTATCAGTGAAGTTATAGCTCAGGTTATAAATTATCTTTGTTTCTATTTAATTGACAACTTTTGTTTTTACTGTCCGACGTAACATTTTTTTTTCCTGCTGCAATCTTAGTCTGAAGGAGAAGGTATACATGCCCTTTTTGTAAGAGGGGCCCAGAACAAATATATATCAAAGTTCCAAATGATGGTATTCCCTGGTAATTGTTCTGCCTGGCCATTTTTAAGTGATACCTAATCCATCTTCGGCAGGTTGGTGTGATCATTGGCCAGGGAGACTATCAAGAACATGCAGACAAAGTCGAGAGCACGGATTCAGGTTGTCCTTTCTATTTATGATCTCAAGTAGTCTAGCATCTTGGTTTAGATTTATATTGTGTTGTTTAGGTTAGTTTTTGCCTGGAACATGACTCCAACCTACTACTTGATAGTTGATCAGTTCATTGTTGGGATTTGTTTTTATGATTTGTTGAAACTGTCTACTTATTGTTTCCACGACATGGACGTAACTGTGTACTTATTTTGTGGTATGAGACTGCATCAACCTTTAGGGGCCTCTTGAAATCAGGGGATAAAATTCACTCTGTGATGTGGGTGACCACAGTTAATCCTAAACTGTTTGGAGATTGATCTAACTAACTGTGGTTCTGCAAAAGAATTTGAGAATGATTCTTCTATGCTTTGTTCTCTTTCATTCCTATGCCAAGTTGGTTCATTTTTTTTTTGGTGACTGACGTTGTTGCTTGTCTTTGTGGTGGTTACAGACAGGCTATGACGATGGTTGTTGGGGCTGCAGTAGTGATTTTAAAACTGTTTTTGTGTTATTAGTTAATTTCAAATTGTAATAATGTATCTTTTTGAAGTTACAAAAAAAAAAGTTCTTTCTTTATTACACTAGCATTATATATATATTATATATACACAAAAAATATAATATAACAATATAAGCTTGCTTTCCCCGATTCATATGAAAACTTTTTAAGTTATCCACCAAAGCAAATTAACTAAATCAATCAAATTGTTGGAATACAGCAAATTAATATGTAATTTTATTTTAAATTAAATTATTTAAAAATGTATTTTCATTAAAAACAAAATAATAAATAAGTAAAACTGATTTGATGGTAATTTTTATGACATATATATCTATATATATATATATATATATATATATATATATTCTGTAAAAGAAATGGAAGCTTAATATGGAAAAAAAATCTTAAATACAAAAAACTCTAAAAATTAACAAAAAAAAAACTAATAAAATTAAACTATGATATCATTTGAAAGCTTCTTAGACAATATTAATAAAATATTTAAGCGATAATTAGACAAATTTGATTTTTTTTTTTGCCAGCCAAAAGTTTATTATTAATTAGAATCAATTATTTCAAAATGCTTAAGAAATGATGGACAAAAAAATTGGATGAACATAAATGATATATGAACTATGAGTAGTACTTTGTAAAGCTGAATTAGATAACACATCTGCACATCCATTTAGTAAGTAATTTCATTTTTCTTATATTATATAATAAATATATATTATTTACTGATAATAAAAACATAGTTATTCATCTATCACAAATATCTATGCAAATATATGAATCAAATACAACAATCAAACAACATAATGATATCCACAAAGAAAATTTTAAAAATATATTTATGTTATGTAGTCTTATTTTATATTCTTTAAATAATGTAATACAATATTATACATAATTTTTTAAAGTTGAGAAATACATATAATATCTTATCCGCGCGTAGCGCGGTTAAAAAAATCTAGTAATACTAAAGTTTGTTCAGCTATGTGGTTCTTGGTATGAGTTTGGATTTCAAAATTGTTCGAGATATAATAATCCCAAATCAATCTATTAATTTTTGATAATTCTTCATTAAGCATATCAATATCAAACAAGTAATAAAAGGGGAATAAGCTCAAAGGAGAGGCTATCCACGTCTGCAAAGAAAATCATCCAATCTAGAGATTTAAATATGCCATGTCATCTCTACTTAGCCAATTCTTTAAAAATTCCTGCGTTTGGGCTCTTAAATCTTCCGAAATCAACTTTTAGCACCTCATATACGGCCCAGGTTAAAAACCTGATCTTCTAAAAACCTGACATACCCTAATCTTCTAAAATCGTCATCGAATCAATCGTCTTCTTTCATCTTCTTCCAATCTTCGTTACACATCCAAAACCGCCGCCGTTACGCATCCACTCCACATCAGCGTGACGTGGTAACGTTTCGTAGTTAAGGCATTCAATCAAGGATTTCACTACATGCTCTTGAATGTATCTTCACTGCTCTCATAAGTATTCTGATTGAGTATATATATGCCTCCTGAGAGTCCTCCTCACCAAATAACTCTATTCTATGATATCATTGATCCTGAAATTTGTCTCCCACATCCTTTGATAATGGCTAATTCCCAATTTCATTTTCTTAGCTGAAAGCTTGTCACTCTCTTCGAGTTATGCATAAAGATCTGAAGCATGAGAATTTTCTTTTCCCTTTTTCTGATGAAGATTCTTTTGTTAAATCTACAGACCAAACACAAGGTAATATATTATACGTATGCTTCTCCTTCTCGGATCGGATTATGTCGTAGCAAGGTTTTGTTTACGCTAACTTTTTGTTAGATTCATTCATGTTCTCAATGTAGATTCTCTGGTTATGGGGATTCATTCAAATTTAAAGTTTTAGGGCAAATCCATCTCTCTCAGCCTGAATGGAACGAGAGGTTAAATAAGTCTTCCAATCACTATTATATAAGAAACCAGTTTTAATGCAACTTCCTCTTCTTTTTTTCCTTTTACAGCTTAAGAGTTGGGCATTGTACCTCATGAGGAGATATTCTTCACCAAGTACACAAGGTGAGTGTGGGAAGTTAATATGTATATTTCTGTTCTGCTATGGTTTTAGTCATTGTTTGCTTTGATTATCTAAAAATATAAAACCGTATTGTAACCCTGAATAATTAGTACACTGTTATTCTTTTTCGGTGATTTCAGGCAGCAACTGGAAAGCATTCAGAAGATGATGGAACCATTTCCATTGATCAGCTTCCTCACAGGTTTGCTTTACTATTTCTTAACATCCACAAGATATCATTGATCACTAACAACAATGCATGTGCTGACTTTCTTACACTCTTTTATCGCCGGGGAATTGGTTAATTCATTTGTATGTTTTGCTTCCTTGACCTTGTGTTGGAGGGAGCTTTTATATATTATTCTATGATGTAAAGGTCATATTTTACTTATGGTCCTTATGTACCTTTTGAAGAAGCCTTTACCATTTGTTTCAGAGCTTGAATCTCATGAATTTGAAACAGAATTTTCAATAGCCAGTGAGGAAGATAAGAAAATGGGACGTCAAAAAGACAGACGTGAATCACGATCGACATTGAAAGTGTGAAGAGCAGGGCCAGAGATAGAGACATGATGAAAAGGGTAGTGAATGCGACCGCCACAATGGGAGAAATTGTTATAGACACCTTAGCAGAGAACATAGTGAGAAAAGGGAACGTGAGAGAGAGACTTTATGGATGATAATGATCATTACAAAAGTCGAGACCGTGACAGGTACTGATAATGTGTTGCAGTTATTTTCTGGTTTAAAATTGTTGCATTTTTAAGTTGATGGTATCATCATTTATCCACAGGAAGAGGTCTTTTGATCGAGAAAGAGAGGAGAGGCACAGGCCAGGGTAACGCTCTCGCTCGAGCAGCCGCTCTTAAACGTAAGTTAAGGTCACAAAACTCACAACATATGGATGAGTCTGAAAATAGATCACGTTCACTTTTACAAGTAGAATAGTGGTGGACAGCAAGATGGTTGGAGATTGCAGGAGTCATGTCTGCGCTATCACCACAATGCATAAAACAGTAACAACTAAAACATTAACTCTTGGAGCATAGTTGTTACTGTTTGAGGAACTCAAGGACATGAATATGAGAGAATCTGGTAATGTTTTAAGCGGAAAGAAGAAAAAGCCTAAGGTGATCTGAAACAGAACAAATGAGTATGCTTATGTTTTGAAATCTATTATTATAAAAAAATGTTTGTGACTCTCATGTGAGGCCACGTCAACAATTCATGTATTCTGGGAATGACACCTGTCCTTTACAATCATACGCTGCATTTTGTTTGAATCGTTTATGGGTTTTACGAAGGCAAGCCGGCTTGGACTAACGTTATTTGGGCTCATAACAAAACAAAATCAAAGCCGAATTCTTACCTTCACCTTCTTCAGACATTGCGACCATGGATTTCTAGGGTTCATCATGTTGTGGGAGCTTTGATTAGGTCAACCGACTATGGAGTTTCTGGAGTTTTATGTTACATGAATCGTCATTCGTTTGAGGATCCTCTCCTCCAGACCGTTACAGATGCTTTGATTGATAGTCTTAACTCATTCTCCCCACTCTTACCAAGATTCCTCATTCAATGCACTTCTCTTCCAGTCGGTCAATCTTTTGCTATAAAAAGGTATACATTCATCCGTAAACATCATCCTTTCACTCCTCACAACACTTAAAAACCTTCTTCTTTGAGCAGAGTGGCTAACTCATATTTCTTCCTTATTGTTTGAAAGATGGTAGCTGTAGCACCACCGTCCAAGGCCGTCTGGGAGGCCAAGAAAGTTAAAAGAGGTCGCGAGCTTATGGGCGTCGTATGCTTCTCCTTGATGCCAAGGTAGCCCCGGCGATTTCCAAAACAAACCATTCCCTTTTCCTTTAAGATTTACAAGTGAAGGTATGATTAGTCATTTCAGTTTTTAACGTTTTTCAGGCATAGATTTTGAGTATATTAATCATCTGATTCTTCCCTTTTCCAATTGGTTCTGATTCTCGCTGTAATTTTAGATTTTGATGTGAGTCGCATTCTTCGACAATTCGTGCGTTTGTGTAACCTATCAGAAAGCTTATACATGTCAAAGATTCAAGTTTTTTTTGTCAGTTTGTCACTTACAAATGAAGAATCAAACGAGCAAACAGAGAAAATATATGTAGATCATTAATACATGTAGAAGTCTTTAGCTTCGATCTATCTATATATCTCCGCTCCCAAGTTTCTGGCTTTAGCTCATTACCATCTTGATTTTCTACCAAACTGATGAAGTAATGTAGTCTTTGTAAAGAAAGGATCTACCTTGGCTTAGACCATTGTGGAATAAAGATCTCTCGCCTGAATTTTCTTCGTTTATGTCCTCAACTTCTCCATCTTTGATGTTCTGTTTCATGTACTCTTCAGTCTCTTTGTTATGTAGCTAAGTACGGTTCACTGTCTTTGATTGTGATACATTCAGATTCGAGAACATAACAAACATTTTGAATGAGACAGAAAACTTTACCGAGGGTTGGACATCTCATTATTTCATACATACCTAACAGAACAAACAGATTCTCGGGTGGTCTCTTGCTTTAAGAAATAACCTCTATGAAACTAAGAAGCACAGATACACTATTAGAAGTAAATTAACAGTACATTGATCCCTTAGTGACCTAACACCATCGAGAATTTGGGATTTGGTTGCAGCTTTCCTTCTCTGCAGCAAATAACAATTTCCATGTCTGAAGACAGGCACCAACCAAAGTAAATGCATGCTAAAGGAGGAACAAATAATGGATCTATCAAGGTATTATTGATTTTTTCCCAAGATGTGTTGTACATTAATTCGCATGTAACGAATCCATTTTCTAATATTGGCTTATTAGGCCTCCCATTGCATACTTTGAACATCATATTTGTTCTTCTTTGTGGAACATTCACCGTAAACGGCAAAGTAAATCCAGCATCGGAAGCTAATGTAAGTTCTTTTACTCACTAAAGAATATGTGATTGTCATAGACATCAGCTACTGTCAAATGTGAATATAAATTCTTCTTATATAGAGTTTATATCATCTTCACATCTCTACATATATTCTTATCAAATTTGTTGGCTAGGGTTGGCGATCCAAAAGCTGCAGATATTGTGTTCACATGTGGGGTCTATATAATTGACATTAAGTTCGGCTTTGGTTTGTCTCTCCACATTATTTAAAAAGCTACCCTTTTTGCTTATACTTTGGCCCAGAGAAAATTGATGGTTAGTAGTTTCGGTCACTGGTGAGGTAACATTGGTGTAGAAACTCTCTTCAGAGTTCTTTTTGGGTTCAAAAAGAAAACATGGCAATGGTGGTGAAGAAACTCATCCAGATGAGCTTGGAAATGGACACACTGGGGTATCATCATCCATAACTTAAAACCATTTATTTTCCTCACTATGTATAACTTTTCTGCCACGAATTGTTTTGGGTTCATGTATCTGTTAATTTCTTATGCAGAAAAGAGCTATGGTTTCAAGAGGAGAGATGACGTTTCAAGATGTTTACGGTGCAGAGGCATTGCTGAATGAAGAAGATGAGGAGGATGATAGTGGTTGGAACCTGAGCAGCAGACGATGCCCGTTGAGTTTGTGAAATGGTGTTGCGTCAATTCCACTATGGTGAATCGTGGTGATATGGTCCATTGTTATGTATGTTTTGCTTTCACTATGACCCATGAAGTTATTATGACAGGTTCTTCGGAAAATCACTGTCTCCTTTGATGCTAAACATTGTTATCATAATCACACATTATTTTAACACATGTTATCTTTGTAGATTGTAATTGTCTTTGTAATGTTCCTTTTTGAAATTATTTTCTTATGTTCAGTACACACCGACAATAAATATATGAAGTATAAGGTGCATTTTTGCTGAGCTCTTACAGGGAAACCTCTTTTACCTAGGTGAACAGGTGGTCCATGTACATCAGTTGGATTTGATGACTAATATGTTGGGAATTCCATCTGCGGAAGCCATTGAAAGGTCCAGTGTCCCTTTCCAGTTTTCACAGCTGCATTGTTACTTTTTTGGCTGAAATGCGTGCGCTCAGTGTGACATGATAGGAACAGTAAAGCTCGAAGGTACTTGAACAGCATGAGGAAGAAGAAGCCTATTCCTTTCTCACATAAGTCTCTACATGCTAATCCTCTCGCTTTTTGTCTATAAGAAAAAAATGTTGTCTTTTAAATCCAAGGACTTATGTTTTTTCAGATTTAACCAAACTCAAGACAACAAAAAAATTTAGAAGTGAATTTTACGAATATGTAAAACTTTGATAAAATAGGACAACAAAAATTCATATATTAAAAATAAAAAATACAATACAAAATAACAAAAACAAATATTGATATGAAAATAAAATAATATAATTTCACTGTCTGAATTAAATACATCATAGATTATTTAAAAACATAAAATAAATATATAATTTTTTAATTAACTACTAAAAAACCTCAACAATCTATTAAAAATTAGTAAACAGCACCGATTCATTTAAAGAAAAAAATGAATTATGCATAACATATATCCAAATTATCAAAATAAAAACAAATATTAATTGGGAAATTATGTGAAATAACCAACAGAAAAACTATAATTCACTAACTAACTAAAATCACACCCTTTTTCCTCTTTTTATTTATATCAATTTCTCTACCTTTTCTCTCCAAATCTGATTTCCTTTTTTTGGTTAATTCACAAATAAACCCATAAATATTTTACAAAATAAAATAAAATAAATTTTTGGTTAAATATTTTATTAGTGTATGATAGATGAACAGTTTGATGAAGATTTCATTTGTTGAATCAGGGTTGCAACGGGATTAACTAATGATGGAATATTGGAGAGATGGGAAAACATTAAGTTGGTTATCATGGAAGCTTGGAATGAAGAAGATAAAAGATGCCTCGATCGATTTGTTTGGAAAAGTTAGATGATTGGATTAAAAAGAACATGACAACTTGGTTTGGTCCCAAGAAATATGTCTTCAAGATCAATTCCTAGAAAACACAAGTTTTGAGACCTAACATGTTCACGTAGTCAGAATTTATCCTTTTTTTACTTCATAGGTTTGTTATATATTCTACTATTTTGCTAATATTATCTAGGAGTTTCAGATGAACTGAAATTTGCTAGCTCAAAGTTACATTGTTACCACAGAGAAAATGTTGTAATAAAAATAATAACAAAACAAAGATTTTAAGGAAAATCAGAATAATCATATAAAATATGTAACTATAATATTAAAGGTTCAGGCTTTGGTTGAACACCTTAGAGAGCAGCTTCGCCAGATAATGTGATTCCATCTTGCTGCCCAAGTGACCATAGTGAGAACTGGTGTGATCTTATTTTTTTCGGTTCACAATCCTAACCCAAAGATGTTGCAGCATGATGTTGCAGCATGTATGATTTTCCCTCAAAAAACTTTTTGGTGCAAAAAACTTATTAAGGCAAGCATTACTTTATGTTATGAACAGATTTTCTAAAGAGCGAGAAAACACACAGATCATTTGTTTAGTGTATCCCAATGTAAGTTTACTAAGAACAAATGTCATGTAAAGCTCAAAAGTCAAAATAGATCATATCATGTGAAACAAAAAAGATAGAAGGTGTTTACTTCTAAAGAGTTAGTTCATTTGTCTACATCTAAACCATTTAATTCAATCTATGATTTGTGAGTTTCAACATCATTTTGAATCAATTATTTTTTCGAGAACATTTATTTCCAAAATTCCAATGAATTCAAAAATACACATACAAAAATAAGAAATAATCTATATTTATCTTATAGAATATAATCAACTACCATTCTAAAGATATTTATTCTAAATACTATCATAATCAAAAAACATTTGTGATCTCTACCAAAAATAACAAAACAAATAGTGAAAATTACATTTATAATTAACATAAATTTATATTTACAAATGCCGTTCAAATATAAGATGTTTCAATATTATTTTTAAATTAGTGTCCCGCCCGTAGGGCGGGTTTATCCTAGTCTGCTATAAAAACGAGTATAGTTAGAAGCTTTGGCAGGTGCACTTTTTCTTCTCCTGTCTCTTATTCATTTTATAACTTTTATTGTGTGGCAACATTTACTTTCTGTTCGCCTGAGGTTTGGTTTCTAATATAATTCTGATTCGTATCATAATGGAATAATATAAAACATTTCAATTTTGCATATTTGAATAAAATCACAATGAAACTTATGGCTTAGTTTTGTAAAAATCTTGAAATTCAAAAATAAATATCCGTAGGGGACGCTTAAAACAAATAACTCTTCAAATAGAAGACACATATGATTCCTATAGACTCATGAAACTGATATGCTGTGAAAACTTAGTTGCACATTTAGGATTTTTGAGGTGATCAATTTTTACTAAAAAGGACTTTACATATTAGATTTCTTAAACTAATCATTTGCCTTTTAAGTATTTTCCGGAACTCATATTTTAACTATAAATAGGAAAAAAAAGTAAAAGTTTACGAAGGGTGCTATTATTACAACATATCCTTCAATTTAATAAAATGAAATTGGTCAAGTAAGCCGTACAATGAATATCTGTAAACGTGTTTGAATATCCCATAATTAAAATACGTTAGAGCTTCATATAGCAAAAGAGAGTTTCATCATTTACTCTCAGTAGTATATTTTATACAGGAGATGCCCAAGATAGAATGATTTTAAATATAAAAAAATGTTGAACTGCTCAGGAAAATTCCTTTTGGCTTATAAATATGGATAAACGATTTGAAACAACCTACACAAAGCCATACATAAAATTAAATACTAAATGGTCAAAATATCAAATGATAAGAAGTTTTATATAATGCCATATTCATATGTATCATTATATAATCTTACATAAATAAAATAAAACCTCATAGCAAAAAATAAAATAAAACCAAAGAAAACAATCACAAAGGATATGAAACAAGTATAAAAAAAAAATTGTCTCTATTATTTGTCCAATACATAACATAAATTTTCATTTAAAATACATTTCATTTTTCAAATAATTAATAAAATTGACATATACTAATTGTATTTTATTGTTTACTAACCCGCCCGTAGGGCGGGCCAAATCCTAGTACAATACTAAAAGGCAAATATAAGTCATGGAAAGAGTGTCCATAATATAGATTCTATATACACAAATAAATATAATATAACAACATAAGCTTGCTTTCCCCGATTCATATGAAAACTTTTTAAGTTATCCACCAAAGCAAATTAATTAAATCAATCAAATTGTTAGAATACAACAAATTAATATATAATTTTATTTTAAATTAAATTATTTGAAAAGTGTATTTTCATTAAAAACAAAATAATAAATAAGTAAAACTGATTTGATGGTAATTTTTATGACTTATATATATATATATCAATTATGTGAAAGAAATAAAAGCTTAATATGGAAAAATATCTTAAATACAAAAAACTCTAAAAATTAACCAAAAAAAACTAATAAAAATTAAACAATGATATCACTTGAAAGCTTATTAGACAATATTAATAAAATATTTAAGTGATAATTAGATAAATTTGATTTTTTTTTCCAGCCAAAAGTTTATTATTAATTAGCATCAGTTATTTCAAGATGTTTAAGAAATGATGGACAAAAAAATATGATGGACATAAATGATATATGAACTATGAATAGTACTTTGTAAAGCTGACTTAGATAACATATCTGCACATCCATTTCCAGTCCTTTTTGATGCCAAAATTCAATTTCTTCAGAGGAGTTATTTACACAAAGAGATCGTATGAGATATTGTTTTGATATTCAGATTTGTTTCTTGACTGTTAAGAAGATTGATAACTGTAAAAATGTCTCCTTCGAATATGATATGTCTATAACCGAGTTCCCAACATGAGACAAGTTTGTTTAAAAAGTATATAATTTCATTTTTCTTATATTATATAATAAATATACATTATTTGCTGATAATAAAAATATAGTTATTCATCTATCACAAATATCTATGCAAATATGTGAATCAAGTACAACAATCAAACAACATAATGATTTCGACAAAGAAAATTTTAAAAATATATTTATGTTATGTAGTCTTATTTTATATTCTTTAAATAATGTAATACAATATTATACATTATTTTTTTAGAATTGAGAAATACATATATCAGTTAGACAAATTAAGCGATAATTAGACAAATTTGATTTTTTTTTGCCAGCCAAAAATTTATTATTAATTAGAATTTAGTTATTTCAAGATGTTTAAGAAAGGATGAACAAAAAAATGGGCTGGACATAAATGATATATGAACTATGAATAGTACTTTGTAAAGCTGACACATCTGCACATCCATTTTTATTCTTTTTTGATGCCTAAATTCAATTTCTTCAGAGCAGTTATTCCATAAAGAGATCGTATGAGATATTGTTTTGATATTCAGATTTGTTTCTTGACTTTTAAGAAGATTGATAACTGTAAAAATGTCTCATTCGAATATGATATGTTTATAACTGAATCCCCAACATGAGACAAGTTTGTTTAAAAAGTAAATAATTTCATTTTTTTATATTATATAATAAATATAGATTATTTACTGATAATAAAAATATAGTTATTCATCTCTCACAAATATTTATGCAAATATATGAATCAAGTACAGCAATCAAACAACATAATAATTTCCACAAAGAAAATTTTAAAAATATATTTATGTTATGTAGTCTTATTTTATATTCTTTAAATAATGTAATACAATATTATACATTATTTTTTTAGAATTGAGAAATACATATAATATCTTATCTTACCAGACCATTGACTTGTGAAGTTTCATAACACAATTTTTAAAAAAATCTAGTTATGATATAAAAAGTTAACTCAGATCTTGAATTTTTTTACCAAACCATTGACTTGTGAAGTTTCGTAACACAATTTGCTTACTTGGGACAACTCTAATAATCTCCCCATTTCTTCTTGCTGCTCCACCACATCCAAACCATGTCCTGGAAAAAACTCATCACTTGTTGTTCAAGAACAACATCTAACAAATCATCTCGCCGCGAGTCCTCATCTTTGAAGAACGGAGGGCTACTAGTAGAAAAACTGATCCGTGTTTCGGACGGAGACTACAGTCCGTTTTGTGTATTCACAGAACAAGAGCTGAAGCAAGCAACCAAAGACTACGACCAAGATCTCGTCTGTCTTGTCGACGACAACTATAAATTGTTTCAAGGAGTTCTTGAGAACAGAGGAGCCGTGCTAATCAAGAAAACGAATGAACACGAAGAGCTCGTGGAGTATTGCATAAGGGAAATCGCTGTTGCTGCATACGTCAGCTCGAACATGAATCTGGTGAAGCTTCTTGGTTGTTGCTTAGAGAGCAAGGTACCGATTATTGTCTTTGAATACGTTAGTGGGAACCTATCAGATTACTTGCATAACAAGAAAGGGGTTATCCCATGGAGACAGAGGATTCGCATCGCTGCTCAGGTTGCAGACGCGATTGCTTATCTCCACTTAAGTAAACCACGACCTCTGATTCACAGACACGTGAAAACTGAGAATGTTTTGCTCGACGATAACTTGAACGCCAAGTTATTCGATTTCAGACTGTCTCTGGAAGTTCCAGAAGGTGAGACTTCTGTACAAGCATTAGTTGAAGGAACAATAGGGTTTCTAGCTCCAGAATCAGTAGTCACAGAACGATTCAACGAGCAGACGGATGTTTTCGCCTTTGGTGCTACATTAATCGAGATTTTGACTGGAAGGGAGCCTCATAATGTGTTCATTGGAGCATTTGATTATATGACTAACCATGACACTACTCCAGTTGCAGAGTCGTCTCTCATATCTGTTTCTTCGCCGAAACGAATAGATCTTTTGATGTTCTTGAAGGCCAATCTGATAAGGGACGGGAAGGATAATGCTTTAGAGGCTAGTGCAGAGCTCGCTGCTAGCTGTGTGGAGATATTGCCAGAGAAGAGGCCAACGATTGAAGAAGTAGCTAAGAAGCTGAAGCACATTCAGAACATGTAAAGTAAGACATATTTTTCTTTTTTTTGGTGTTGAAGTTGTCTAAAATATCAGTTCAAAAAAAAAAAGGTTGTCTAAAATAAAGAAACGGGGTGAAAGTCCTATTATGTAGAGTTGAGTGGTGAAAAAATAGAAAATAGTATATACTCCTTCCGTTTCAAAAAGTTACATATTATAGAAAAAAAAATTATTTCAAAAAAATGTATTTTTTTTATATTTTCAATGTTTTTTTTGTCAACTAATAATGAAAAATTATGAACTTCAAAAACATAATTGCATTTCTTGAAGTTTTACTGGTTTAGAAATATAGGAAATACTTTAAAATTACAAAAACTATGCATTAACAACTAAGTTTTATTATGTTTTATTAATAAATGTGAAAATCCTAAAACATGTGTTATTTTGAAACAGATGAAGTATTTTACAACAATTATACCAAAGTAAACAAAAATATTTTGATCGCCTCGCTGAACCAGAAAACTGGCCCTACGGTTTCGGATACTTTGTTTCATTCGGGATATGTATTATTGGTTTGGGTGAGTTATATTCACTAGTAGCGGTCCTGGGAGGAAGCGGGTGAAGCACTTGCTTTCGGCGCTTCCGGCTTTCCCAAAATAAATAAAATGTCGACATCCGACTCAATCAACCTATCGGCCTACAAAGGCTCTCCATTCTATACCCCTAGCCCTACATTACCCCCCTTTTCACCTTGAATTGGTGAAAGTATAAAATCTATTTTCTTAAAATCTTTATTAGTCTAGGTGGCATAGCAAGCATAGTATGTGTATTTTTGATCTTCGGTACATAGCTTTGTAACAATCCTTTTTCCTCAAAATTATTCCGGCCCAGTTATTTTAAAAAACTTTCGGCCCAAATGTTTTTTACTAGTTTGAGGGTCGGGCCTGGTTATGTTCAACAACAATTCTATCAAAGTAAACCGGAAATGTGATTCAATTTGATGTTTAGTTTAATTCGGCTTTCTAAATTTCCGAAATAACCAAATATTTGGGTTTCAGCGATATTTCGATTTATTTTCCAAAAAACTCAAAATATTTTGGTTAAATTTGGTTATTTTAATTAGTTTAGTTGTTTTGATTAATTTCGGATATTTCAATTACTATTAACTTTTCTGATTTTGAAAACTGAATCAAAACCTAAAACTAAAAATTTCTGTTTGGTTCAATCTGCAGGCTTACAGAGAACTATGGGAAACATGTTACAAAGTTGTAGTTCATTACCTAAATTGTTCAAAACAGAGATTGTGGGTGTAAATAACAAAAGGTAAAAGTATAAGGTCCCACCCATCATAGAAATAGGGTGAAAACATTATAAAGTAAAAGTTGAGACGTTACAATGCAATAAACGGCAAAATGTTAAACAAAAAGGAGTTTTTGTGGCTGTAACGAAAAAAAAAAGTGAAACTCGCCGGAAAACAAAGTATGAACCTTTACGACGACGAGTCTCTGAAGCAGGAGGTAATCTACCTCCACTCCCTCTGGCACCAAGGCCCTCCCACCCGAAACCCGATCCCCACCCCTAATATCAACCCGGTTCAGAGATCCAGGCCCAATTACATCCCTCCGGCGGATTTTCAGCTTCTCTCTCGCTACGGAGCCAACCCTATTCATCCCCAACCTCCCCTCAGCAACAAGCGCTCCAGACCCGGGTCGGATCGGGAATGGCCCGTGAAGGAGCTGCCCCGTTATCCTCCCACGGGGTGGCCTGAAGCCAAGCCGTGCAAAAAGGCGCGACCTTTATCAGATTCGGAGAAAGCTAAGCTCGCCGTGAGCCAGATTCAGAGAGACACCCACCGCGCTTGCCGCGAGTTTTTCGGCAAGAGAGCAACATCTGGTGAAGAATCGGATGCTGATGATGGAGGAGGAGGGGACGAGGAGTTTCAGTTTCTGTCGAGGCTGTTCGAGGAGAACGCGAAGCTGAAGGAGAGTTACGAGAAGAACACTGTGCACGGAGAAGTGTGGTGTCTTGTCTGTGGTGGGAGCGGCGAGAAAAGTGTGAGGAAGTTTAAGAACTGTTTGGCTTTGGTTCAGCATTCGCTTGCTATTCACAAGACTATGAAGAATCAGCATAGGGCTCTGGCCCAGGTTGTGTGCAATGTTCTTGGATGGGATGTTAACAATCCAGTTGCTTCAAGCCAAAAAGACTCTCAGGTTACATCTATACCTTGAAAAGAAGTTAGCATTTGCAACTGTTACATTGATTTGGTTTGTGTTATTATGGTTAAAGACTGGCTTGTAAATGCATTATGTTGTTGTAACAAAAGTTTAATCATATCCTTTGGTAGCTTTTGAATAGTTTTTATTAATGTTCTAGAAATCACAAAGTGGTAACTAGGCGACTAGAACTAGCTACTAGTCGGATTATTCGAGATGAGTCATATAATTTGGTAGCTTTTGAATAGTTTTGATCAATGTTCTAGAAATTGTTAGGTGGTAACTAGGCGCTAGAACTAGCTAATAAATCAGATTATTCGGTACCTATCCGAGGCCTAGGCGTTAACATATTATATTTTACATTTATATTAGATATTTTAGTTTTTTTTTTGTGTCTAATAATAATATTATTTTGTTGAACTATAAAAATCAGATATACAAAAAAAGAAATTAGACAAATTTATGGATTTGTACTGACAATATTGCTTGATTAAACAGATTTAGAGACCAATTTAACCGATTTATAATGGTTTAAACCGATTTGAATCACATAAATCGGATTTTAAGAAAATCTGGTTTTGATCATTTAGAAATGCTTTTTTTCTTTTCCTTCTCAGGCATTAGGGGTAGAGGCGACTGTGGAAGGTGCTACGGAGCTGCCTCCAGACCTAAAGAAGCTTCAGGAGAAAGAACATGTGATGTCTGCTGATGAACAAGCAAAGTCTGTTGTGTTACAAATGCAGCAGAATGCATCAGAAGCTTTGAAAGGCATATCTGTGAAGGATACTACTGGTTCAGTTGAGAATGGTGATGAACAAGTTTCTGAGGAGTTGGAGTCAATATCACGACTCTTCTCAGAGAACGTTGAGCTGAAAAGTTACTACGAGAAAAACTCTGAAGGTGGACACTTTGTCTGCCTAGTGTGTTGTGCTGCGACTGATAAGAAGATGATTAAGAGGTTCAAGCACTGTCATGGACTTGTTCTGCATTCTACTAAAACCCCGAAAATTGCAATAAGAGCTCACAAGGCTTTTGCTCGGTTCGTCTGTAAACTGCTTGGCTGGGAGTTTGATCATCTTCCACGTAGATTAGTGAAAGGTGGTGCTCCTCTTGTCGAATCTAGTGCCAACCAGAACACTGAGAAGCCCTCATTGATGCTCGAGGTAAGAAATTTTACAAAGAGAACAAGAACTCTTTTCTTAGTTCTTGTCCTATTGTTCATTAACTGAGTTGTGGTGTCACCTCAGGAACATATGAACGAAGACGAAGTCGATGTTCCACAGGAAAATAACGAGCCATGCGTTGGAAAGTAGATGGTAAGTATACTAACACACCTAATCACAATTTTCTTATATATAGAATCTTGTTTTTTGGGTTGCTTTCAGGCATTTGTCTGGTTGATCGATTGGTTGTGTTCGAACAATGAACATGATGTTTTTGTCTTCTATAAGCAGGATGCAAGCACAACCAAATAACACATTGTTCTCTTCTGGGAGTTCAATTTAAAGATTCAAGATAAACAAAGTTATGTAAATGGAGGGCCCTGAATCATCAGGTACCATTACTAGTTTTGTTCATCTCATAAGTCTTCTTATGACTTGCCAGACTTGGTGCAGAGTCCATCATTGACAATGTGTATACCAAACTATTTGATTCTGAATTTTCATTACTTAAGAATACTCTCTTCTTATCATTGAGAAATTTGGAGTATTCTAATCTTGAAATTTTAAAGATACTTGAAAAGAAAATGTTGCCAGACATTTAATAAATCATTTATTTATATAAGAGCACACACTAATATCTGGTGGCATATATACCAAAGATCTGGAGCAGTTTCAAAAATACCATTGCAAATGTGAACAGTTTTGAACTAAAAGCTGTAAACAACAGAAGATTTGTGGTATCTTTGTAAGTATCTAAAGATATGGGGTTGTATTATATACGCTAAACAGTATGAAGCTTTTAAATACGAGAAGATCTCGGGCAGATTTTAAAATACCAAAAGGGTTGGGCGTTTAGTAAATAGCATAAATAGACGAATAGTTTTGAAAATACCATCAGTATCTCTGCAACAGTTTTGAAAAAGATCCAAGGTGTTATATGGGATGTTCCAAAAGATCTGGAGCTATTTTGTAATAAAAACAACAATAACCGATCTTAATCACGTGATTAAAAAAAAATTAAAAACATTATCTATTAAGCTTTCTTGGCTGAACAGATAGGCATTTAATTAAAACACCTCAGAGGCAGTGTGACTCTAAAAATTCAGATAAAAATGGGGCTCGAAGAAGATGAAGATCGCCATCATACATACATCCAGATCTTGGTATAGGTAACGTCCTTCATCAAGCGTTCAGTTTCAGACACAAATGTAATCTCATGTCTGAATGAATATAATGTGTATCCAGGCATCTTTCAAGTAACGGTGTATGGTTCGTTCCTGCCACGTCATATTTTCTACCGTCTACACGCAATGTGTGCATATTTAAGGTGCTTGTTTGTTGCTCTTTGTGTTCTCTTGGGATGGTCTTCCTTCGATGTTGTATTAGCAGACCAGGTTTCAGTCGTTGTCCCTTTGCTGAAACTCAAAAGATCATCGAAGGTATTCTCAAAACTTTCCTTTATTCATCGTCTCTTTTGATCACTTCATTATTAATAGCTTAATCTGGAACATATTTGTTGGATATTAGGTTGTTTTCTACTGCCATTTCCCGGATCTCTTTTTAGCTAAACATACAACTGTTTCAGCTTTTGCTATTTTATGCAAACATTATCAAAATCTAAGTGATGTTACTCTTACTGTTGCTGGTAAGTGTTTCTTTTTCTAGGTCTGGGCGTTCGGGTTCGGGTCGGATCTTTTAAGTTTTTGCGTTTTCGGTTTCACCTTTCTTGGTCCCATTCTAAAATTTATTAGTATGAGTCGGATTTGGATAATAACACTTCGGTTTCGGTTCTAATTTGTAATGCATCCTAGAATTTGTAAAGTAATCATATATCATTTGGATTCTAGGTTTTTCTGTTCGGTTGGGCTTATATTGAAGTAAAATACGTAATTAAAAATCTAAACATAGGAAATATAATACTTGAACTGATCAAAAAAGAATTCAACACATATCAAATGCTTAATAATGATGATAATCTGAAAACTTAAAAAATCGTAACCCGTAACATGCGTGGTATGTATACATAACTATAAGTCATATATGGTCGATTTAGTTCGGTTATGTTTCGGTTATGGGTTAAACTGAACCGAAACCGATATCCGAAGTATCACAATATGAAACCCGATGGGTTATTTGCTGAATCCGCAACCAGTTTGATAACCCTTATTTCGGGTTTGGGTTTGGGTTTAGGTTTTGGTTTTCATGCCCATGCTTACCTCTTTCTTCCACAATCTTATATTGAGTGAAGGTTTACTGCTTGCATTCTCAGAATAAAACTTCATCACATCTTGTTCAACCGCTGAAAGAAACCAACTTCTTTCAAGCTGCTTGTGTCTCCTCTACACACCAAATCTTTTACCTTTTTCCTCCAGTTTTCAATCTCTTCTGATTCTCATGATTCAAAATCAAATGCTAGGATGAACATTTCGGTATTGTTCCGTTAGAAGCAATGGTTGCATACAAACCAGTGATAGCCTGCAACAGTGGTGGCCCTATGGAGACGGTAAAGAATGGAGTAACAGGATATCTCTGTGAAGCGACTCCAGAAGATTTCAGTTCGGCTGTGGGTAAGTTTCCTAGAGAATTCTGAGTTGGCGAAGAGGATGGGAAGTGAAGCTAAGAAACATGTTGAAACATTCTCTAGACGTTCGGTCAAAAGTTGAATCAGTATCTCGTTGATGTAGTTTCAAGTCCTAAAGAAGATTGAGATTCCTCTGTTGAGTACTCGTCCTGTTTCATTTTAGTTGATGTTTAAGGTAAAGAATGGAGTAACAGGATATCTCTGTGAAGCGACTCCAGAAGATTTCAGTTCGGCTGTGGGTAAGTTTCCTAGAGAATTCTGAGTTGGCGAAGAGGATGGGAAGTGAAGCTAAGAAACATGTTGAAACATTCTCTAGACGTTCGGTCAAAAGTTGAATCAGTATCTCGTTGATGTAGTTTCAAGTCCTAAAGAAGATTGAGATTCCTCTGTTGAGTACTCGTCCTGTTTCATTTTAGTTGATGTTTAAGGTTTTTGTACAAAGATAAAAAATTCAAAATTTTATACAATTTATTTTGGTTAAATGAAAAATATCATTAAATAAAATTAGCTCAACCAATAAAAAAAATGTATCATTTTGTAATTGATTACAAATTTCAAATGAGATTAAATTCTATTATAACGAAAACAATCGAACATCATTTATTAACAAAAAAATTCTTTAAAACACCGAATTAATTGTAACCGAAGGAGTAGTTATAAATTTTTCGTTATACAACAATGTTAGATCCGGTTAGAGACAACAATAAATAAACAAAGCTTCCCCTTCACATTAAGAAAAATTTTTAGGCTCTATGAATGTTGATTCTCTGTTCGTTCAAATAGAGACCCGTTTACAATCACAAGGGTCAAGACTCAAGAGGTACAAATAAACGAATATATAAAGTTGGTGTTTCACTTTGAGCCTTACTTGAAAAAATAAATTAAAATATAATCGAAGTGACATTGAGGATGGTTTGGTTGAAACGGTTTTTTTCAAGAGCTGCCTCTTGCAACTACCTGGTGCTTGAGTTTCCAAGAGTGAGCTCAAGATCATCAGAACCACTCACCTCATGTATCCTCTCTCCTTCCCATGCCTTCACCAACCCGTTTGCGCTACTCCCAAACGCGAACTCTGGAGGAGCCACCACAGCTTCAGACATTGGAACATCAGCTGTCTGAGGAATAGCCGGTGAACATGTCCCGCTTTGACCTGGTGTCCACATTCTTGACCCACCTCCTCCTCCTCCTGCTTCTTTGAATCCAAAAGGGTTTTGTGAAACAAGGCTAAACGTTGGTGAAGCTGGAACGCTTTGCGCGAGTTGAATCCCTGAGAACCATTCACAGTCAGGGATGGTCTGCTGCCTAGTGGGACTGGGAGGTGTTGAGGAGACGAAGAAAGAGTTGTTGATTTGTTGGTTCATTCCACGAGATGTTGGGGAGCTTAAAGGTGGGGTTACAGGAGCGCTTATGGAGCCTCCAGGGATGTAGAGGTAATTAGGGAGCCTTGATGAAGAAGAAGCTGAGGAGGATGATGTTGTTGAGAGGTGTTTGAGCCATGGGATGAGTGATTGGCCATCTCCAGGTGTGAGATTAGCGAAAGAAGAAGAAGCTGGACTCATGAAGTTGGAGGAGCATGGACTGCCACCTATCTCCATACGCTCTACTGGTCTACTACTTCCCTGAAAACATATCAAAACATAACTGATCAGATGGAGACTATAGAGAAACACGAATATATACTTACTCAGTTCCACAAAAATAATATTTATGAATTGTTTACACATATTAAGAAAACAAATGAATTTTCTATCATTTTCATTATTTTCTGCTAATTTCAATTTTAATAAAAAAAATATTACCAATAGTATTTTAATAAACTCAATTAATTTTATAAAAAGTTACAATTTACTATTATTAAATAACAAAAATTCATAGAAACACACAAAAGTTCTATCTTTTGTGAAACAATTTTTTTTCCAAAACTTTTTATCTTTGTAGAACGGACCGAATATTAAGTGATGAATGTGTTAATGGTAAGGTCTAGAGATGAGCAAAACTAAACTGAAACAGCAAGTAAGTAGTTGTCCCAATCAGCTAGGTCTAAGTCAAGGTTTCACATAATAAAAACTCTTTATGTTTCTTTAAACCGATGGAGTCAAGGATACTTGACCCGACAAAATATCATTGGACTCGGTTCTCGAGATTTGAACATAGACTTGAGAGACAATAAAGCAAAAGTGCACACATGCTTTTCCCAAACAAATCTACAGATCAAAACAGTACACTTTGAACTCTGTGCAATGACAGTTTAATCAACTTTTCTAGAGATCTATGCTACTTTGCTTTTCTCTTTTGGTAGGTATCATCTCAGAATAAGACTAGACCGAATCGCAAGTGAATCAAGACACTGAGAGAGAGAGAGAAAGAATCTTCTTTTAGATGAACGCATAACAAAAAGTTACACATAAAGAATCAAAACGTTTGACTAAACGCTCATCTAACGCTAACCTACGCGCAAGGAACACGTTAGAAAGCTAGAACTTCCCGGGAAGGCTCCGGCGCATGTTAGATCATGTTCCGACACTTTTTAAAGACAAAAAAGTAAGATCTAAAATGGCGAAAAGACCGAACCTTGCGATAAGTAGTGCCATCTGGTTCAACGATCCAACCAGCCTCGTTACAGAGTGCTTTAAGCACTTCGTTGTTGTCACAATGCTTGGGAAGCTCGTAGTTACCGTACATTCTCAACCCAGTAAAGATCTTCGCCGCGATCGCTCTCCGCCTTCTCTCTCTCCTCTTGTTGTTCTCTCTCTCCCTCCACGTCGGCATTCTCGTCCCTGACGTCATCACTCTGTTTTTAAAGATAGATCAAAGAGACAATTCTAAGGCTTAGCTTAAACCTTCTATGAAACAATTCCCTCAGATCTGGAAAGATCGATACTTGCGTGCTCAGACAATCTCCGATCACTCTTAAAAGTTTCAAGAAGCTTAAGCTAGTTTGACGATAAAGGTAGCTTAAGCTGAGCGCGGCGGATCAAGATGCTCTGTGGACTCTACGGTTGTTAAATTTTCCGGTGATCGGAGGAATTGGAGAAGAAGAAGATGAAGGAGCTTAAGCTAATCAAGAACTCTCTCGTGCCAAAGAAGAAGCTGTTTAATACTTTCATAACAAATAGGCTAGACTACCCAATTTACCCTACATTTAACCATATATTTACGAAACTGCCACTACGTGATGTCACGCGTGTCCTCCGGACCAAGCACGTGGGAACACATATCTTTACCCATGATTCACTACTAATTTACGAATTTGCCACACGTGCAATACTAACGTGATCCGGTTTACGAAATGCCACGAGACTGTTTTTGCTGACCTTTGGAAGTTTCCTTTTTCACGTGATGGTGCGTCCCCGGCGTGACCATGTAGGGTCCATAGAACAGTTTATTTCATTCGCGTGGGAACCACTCGCTGCAACGGTGGCTCGATAGTCAGACGTGGCCGCCGGGCTTGTGCCTCACCCACGTTCGTCTCTCAACAGAACCTTCTCGCTGTGTGTGTTCAAAGTTCAAACTGGTTGTTCGAAGGTGTTTCTGTCCAACATCAATGATTCAGGCAGAGAGACAGAACTTGCCTGATCATCGGCGTTACAGACAAGACACAAATAACTGTGTTTTTTACATTTTATAGAGAAAAATTAATCTATCTAAATATCGTTTTTATCATACAAGGTATTAGAAGTCCAAATCTATTAGTGTAAATACTAAAACATTTTTTTTTCAGCCCACGTATCGGTCTCTGTCCATGACGATGCCAAAATGTTAATTTTCCAGTGACCGGGACATGAACTCTGGTGGATTCACTGTATTGGGTTTTGCAGTTAATCACCACCACCACAAACCCTAGTTATTAGTGTAAATAAAATCATCATGATATGCGTCATTAAAAATATTATTACCAGTATTTCGAATGTGAATAAGATTAGCTTCCTCTTTGTAATTGACATGTCTATTATTTTTCTAATTTAATTGGTTTCAAACCAATTCTAATAAAATAAAATGTTAAACATAACCTCTGTTCTAAAACACGGGCGCCTAGCTGACTAGGCTTCCGACAGAAGGGAACCGCCCCGATTTCAGTCAAATCAGTGTAACTAATCTGGTAACCGAGTAATTGATGAAAAACCCGATTAATCAGCGATTAATCGCTTGAACCGATTTGAACTGTAAAAATATTAGACTTGTTTGTCAAATATTTGGGCCTTGTAACTAGTCCATTTGACTGACATCAAAAGATGAGACCTTATCATCTATATATAGTACACTTCGAGACTTCTCCCACTCACATTTTACCGATGTGGGACAAATCATTTGTAGGTTTTAAATTTTTTTTCCTTTACGTGGCAGTAATAAAAAGAAAGGATACAAGCTTTGCAAGACAGTCGAACTCTGAATCTCCAGACGCAGTAGAGACCTCAGAAACCATTAGACCATGCTGATTTTACATTTAGTTGTCACAAAAGTAATATATGTACGTAAATTTATAATTTTTATAATTAACTATTTTAAAAACTAATCCCCAGATTAATCCCCGATTAATCAGCTAGGCGCTAGGTCCGATCCGAGCGTCTGACTAGCGCCTAGCGAGTTTCTGAAGCTGGAACATAACTAATCATTCGAGCTATTTTCCTTTATATAAATTTAAACTGTTACAATTTCTTTCTTATTACAACTTGAAGAATATTTTCTCAGCTCAAGAAAATATTAAATAAACGAAATAATTGATTACTGTACCGGATCAAAACCGGAAACTTTAAAATTGTGAACCGGATTCTGTTCTAAAGTCACAACCGCTTAGCTAACAGTCTCAGTGTTTCCAGTGAGGACTGAATCTTCTCAGAAAGAGCTGTGTAGAGACATTTCTGAGCAGTTTCATCTAGCTCTTTGCCAGCTACAGATAGCACAGGCCATCTAGCTTCCTGAAGAGGAGGAACCATTACATGACGGGAGGCCGAGACAGCGGTCTCAACCATCATGGGAACATCAAACTCGATTGGTTCACCAACTACAACTCGAAGGTTCCTGTTCCACAGCGGTAAGGGTGGTCTTCTACCATACAAATACTTCTCCGGCATCATCTAAGTTAGTTAGAACAATGTAAGTAAGTGGCGAGTTTAGGACAACGGATGCTAGAGTTAGGACATGTTACCTCGTCAAAACCACGGTGGATAATTGGCAAGACGATTGGTGTAACAGGGCAACGAGCGATGAGGCTTGCAGTTCCCCATTTAAGACGTCTTATAGGCACATCATCTTGAAACACCTTTCCCTCTGGGAAGGTATGCAACTACTAGTCAATGATTAAAACCAAAAGGTTTAGAGTTCAGAAAAGATCTCACTATTTGTTCAAATGTGCAAGACAAGTGTTCTAAAAATCAGTCTATGTGGTGCCTAATTAGCAAATCGGATCTAAACGAAACAATTTTAAAAAAAAAATCAGCCTAGACGTTTAAGAAATTGGTCTACTTGTCATCCTTAACAATAGTCCTCTATACGGCGCCTAACCACCACCACCTAGCAATTTCTTGAACATTAAGAGTAACTTACCCATGATCCATCTTTTAATCGGTCTAGAGCTTCACTCATGTGTTCTTGGTAGATTCCACCACCTCTAGTTATAGGTATACACTTGCCTGCTCATAAGAACTCGTTAACATTTCATCTGAAAAGAAGCAACAAAACAAAAGAGAGAGCTTACCAGTGCGGAAGATGTAGGAGAAAACAGGGTTCTTGAAACATATGTCCTCAGCCGCAAGAACCCATCGAGCCAGCTCTGGATCAAGGGAAAGAAGACCCTTGAACCCTCCCCACATTACTGGATCATCTAAACTAATTACAAGAAGAAAAAAATGAAATAGCTCAACATTGAGATGACAAGAAGGAAAGAAAGAGATTATTATTAAAAAAAAAAGGTTTTAAAATTTTTGAACTAACGTGGACATGTGATTACTAACAGTGATGAGAGGGACACCAGGTGGTCGTGAACGGACAAGAGTCTTAAGAGTATCTGCATTGTGAACTGTGGTTTTGTTGCAAAGATTCGCTACTGCTCTCGCAAAGGCACCAACGGCTGTTATCACAGCTTTCCTTGGGATTCCTCCCAAGTGATCAGATCTTGCTGCCCATTCTGTTATCCTCCCCATTGTATAAGCCTCAAGCTTCAAAGTTCTCACCTTTATAGCAACATATCATAACAAAAGCTTAAGTAATCGAAATGTAAGAACTTGAAAGGCTAGTTAAACACAAAACTCGATGCAAAGATTCCGTAACTAAGTATCATTTCCTAAGCATCAATCTCTAAACAGTAAAGACCGAGTAATCTGGGGAACTCTAAACGACAGAACTGAACTATTAGAAACGAGTCTACTTTAAGATCGAGACGAAACTTCCAAAAAGATGAAGACTTACGATTAGAAACGAGCGAGACCACACGATTGGTCTAAGAGGAGAAACTGAAGAAGCTTTGCTTGGGAGAAGAAACTCAGAGGGCAGTAGTGTTCGGACGGAGAAGAACGGTAGAATTTGGTTGGTCTGACTCGGTACATTAGATGAGAATACCGGAAACTTTTGTTGGTCGGTAAAAGTAGAGATGACAATCGTGGATCTGGACCGCGGGCCTAGTCCGTAAAGGACTGTCGCGGGATGGTATTGGGACGAGGTTTTCTAGGCCCGCAAATTTGCGAGCTTCGCGGGACGGGTCTTTGCGGAACTGGGTTTTTTGCGGGATGGGCCGGAACGGGTCATGCGGGATTACATGGACCCTCATTTTTTTTCTTCATTTTTTATTTTACCTGAAAAAAACGAGAAAGAGAGGGAGAAGAAAGCGATTCTTGTGACTTTTCCCCCAGAAAACATAAGGAATTCCGGCGATGATGATTCGAGTTCCGGTGATGATGATTCGAGTTCCGACGGTTACGACTCGAGCTCCAGCGATGATGATTCGAGCTCTGGTGGTGTTTTGATTTGTTTTTTTCTTTATATTACACACAATTATGAATTGTTTTATTACAATGTGATATTTCTTGTTTAAGTTGATTGGTTTTATTTTCAGTACTGTAAAGTGGTGTTTTTCTTAAATTAAATTAGGTTATAATGGTGTTTTTTAGGAGAAAAGTTAGTTGTATAACACGTCACTTGTATAATTTGGCAAAGTGATTCACGAATTTTTTTGCAATCCAAATAATTAAAAAAAGAGATGGTTTGATGAAGACATACAATACTTAAGCCAAATTATTATAAAGACAACAAATTAATCAGATTCAAACTTAACAAAAGCTTATGCTTATAACAGAAGAAGACTTTTAACTCAAGAACGCAAGCACAAACGGAGCTTTGTGACATTGATTTTGATAAGGCTTTAGTGAAGCTTAATGAGCTCTCTTCAACTCTCTTACACAACTTTTCTACTTGAACATTCATGAAAGAAGTTGTAACAGACGGTTTGATAAAGAGGCGTCCCGCGGGACGCCCTGCGAAGGCCTATATATTCTGCGGTACGGGTTTAGATCGGCATTTTGAAGATCGTAACCTGCGTGGGATAGGCCCGCTGTGATCCGCTCAACGACTAACCTGCTGCGGTACGGGATGGGTAAACCTGTTTGACTTCTCTAGGTAAAAGGAAGACAGGCGAATACCAAGAAGAGTAACTGGGCTTTAGTGAGCCCATCACATAGAAGAGATCAAGAAGCGTAACTGGTTCAATACCGAGAGAAACACACAATTATACGAGTTGGAATCCAAAGAATGGTAGCGCGGTTAAGCATTCTAAAATCTTCACTCTTCAAGACCATGTAGAGGATGTTAAGCTTTTGGAAGTGTTTTAACTAACTAGGACTTCTTGTATCTTACCGGTATCTATTTTCTGCAATCTGTGATCGATTTATTTATTAACAATCCTTTGTTGGTTCGTATGCCAAATATTTATTGCTAAAAAGACAAACATAACACCAATTCCAACCTTTGAAACGATCCAGTTCCAAAGCGATAACAAACAGAACAAGAAGAGAAATCACCCAGCGAGCCAAAACAATAGGCTCCTTTTAACTGAGATAAGAGATACATGCACTTCATATAACTGATTCACTTGAACAAACACACAAGACTGAAGACGTTCTTATAAACGGGATCTTGGTTGTGTAAAAAGGTATACTTCGTCATAACCCTTCCTGCAATATAGATAATCCAAAGAATCGTTAAAAACATACAACAAGAAAACAACAAGAGAGTTGTGTAAAGATAGTCCAAGTGGCTTTACCCTGCGTATCCGCAGTACGTAGGCTTGTAGTTGTATATAAGGTTCTTCAGCACTTTTTCAGAAGATGGTCTGTTAAGAGACTTCCTAGCTTCACTGCACCAACACACACATCGAAAATCCATCAGAAAAGCAAGTACAATTTTTTTTTGATTCTGAAATTGACTTAAATGTCTGTACACCTAAAATGCCAGCAAAATTAGGAAAAGTACAATTGTTTACATAAATGAAAAAGAAATAGCAGATTTTTTGAGGTAGTATAAAGACTTGCAAATTATTCATTCACATAATTAATATACAAACCCTTAAACGGGTATTTGCATCAATCATGTTTTGTTCTCTTTAAGTTTCTTGTTTTTTGCGTTTGTTCACAACAAAAACGTTGCTAGATAAATGTGGAAACCTTCTACGCTGATTAGAGATGTTACCTGACTAGATAACTAGCAGCGTACTGTGTCACCTGGATAGCGTCAGCTGAGTGTGGAATTTGAGATGAACCCCATTCAAATGCATTTTTCTACAGAGCATATGAATAAAAATTGTTCACCAATAGAGACATAAGAAGTGTATAGCAAGTAGAGTATATACCTCAGGATGCCACTGGAAGCCAGTTATTGGGTACTTCTTTGCTTTAACGGTTGAAACATAAGTCTGCAAGGAAATATAGTTCAAGAGTAAAGGTCAATTTCAAGAATATTAGAAGAATCCTTACTCATGGTTTATATTTATTACTACCTTGCTGTTTTCATCAATGCAGGTTGTCACAATTTCAAAGAAACTAGACAGAGCATGATTGGCTTTAAATTTTTCTGGTGTGATACCCCACTGAAAAATAATTAACAATTTATATTAGCCAGAATATTGAATGTTAATGAAGTTTTAGAGAGTTCCATAATATATTCTGCTTCAAAAACTAGAGGTCACAATACTAACCCTGTGTTTCTGCATAACCAAACAGTCTGTACTGAGTTTTCTCAACAACTCTGGAGGAAATCTGCAAAAAGTATGACGCAATAAGATTATGAGTAGAACAGTTTTACAAAACTAAAAGAATCATGAAGAAAGCTATGCACCTTTGGAATAAGGTTCCTTCAATATTAACATTTTCAACGAACTGGAGACTTGACGCATTATCTTCTGCATCAAATCTTTGAAGAATGCCTCTGTCCTGTTATTACAAAGACAAAGAGTAGATGTAGTATGGAAACTGCAGGTTCCCAAAGTGCTGCACTATACTGTATTCACTCAGATCTATATTCAAAGCAAACGAGAGTTTGTAAAGAAGAAAAGAGTCACCTGACTAACGATGATAGACATAAGCTCGAAACCGAGACATATGCCATATATTGGAAAATGCTCTCCAGCATCATTTCTCTCCAACGTTTTCTGTAACAAACATTATGTAAATACATATTGATGTAACATGATGAAACCAAACATTGTAAGAGTTGAAAGATGGCAACTTACTTTGAAGATTTTTGTAACCATGTCGAAATACTCATATTTTTTAGCCCAACCACCAGTGAATATCACACCATTGACTAGCTCTAGCTTCTGTACTTCACCAAAAAAGACATAACTAAACTGAGTGAAGCCAATGTTTTAAACACAAAGGAGCAAGGCTTCAGAGAACAGAATATGACCTTGAAGAGAACATCTTCAGGCTCGTTATAGATGAGAGGGATGACACGTGCTCCACCTGCTTCCGCGAACTTCACGTAAGAAGCTGCGATGTAAGTCGAGGTAGTATCATTGCTCAGCCTACCCGACGCTCCATCTCCAGGGTGGCTCAGTATCCCTATGACCGGTCTGTGGTTCAGGTTCGGATCAGGGGAGGAGCAAACTGGATTCGAAGAACCGTCAGCGCCGGTTTGACTAGGGAGGTATATGGAAGCAGGAGCCTTGGCTACACCGATGTCCAGGAGTAGGAAGGGTAGACAGAAGCAGAGCTTCCACATCTTGGAGCCAAATGGTGAAGGATTCGCAGCGTTGACCAGGAGAGATGTGAGTGATCTAGCTTTTATTTATCCATCGTCAACGTCATCTGAATCAAATCGTGGAACTCCACGCACACTCTTTTCGAAAACCAATCTAAACTTTTCTTTCTATATTCATTAAAAACAGAAACGTGTTTTGTACTATTTTATACTCCCATCTGTTTCATTATAAGCCTCATTTTATTTTATGTTTCGGCACACGAATCAAGGAAACAATTAGGTAATGATTGTTTTGTTAGTTTTTAGTTTTTAGTTTCTAGTTTTTAGTTTTTGGTTTTTGGTTTTTAGATTTTGGTTTTTAGTTTTTGATTTTTGATTTTGCAGTAGATTTTAGCTTTTTGAAAATCATGAATGGTTGTTTTAGATTTTGGTTTTTAGTTTTTGGTTTTTGCTTTTAAAATTAATATAATATTTTTATAAAAATAAAATATTTATTCCGAAAAATAAAATATAAAATACAAACATCAAAACGCACATAAACTTATTTAATAAAATTATTTTAAATAAAATTCGAGGTGTTAAAAATATTTAAATAAAAAACTTCAAAAAACAATATAAATTATCAACAATATAATTTTTTGTAATGACTAACTTCAAATAATATAAATTATAAACAAAACTGTAGATACAATAAATGCAAAAATAATATATATATATATATATATTTCTATGGTTTGTTATTTTCTGTAATTTTTTAGTTTTTCTAAAACTAATGATATAAAAATAATAAAGATTTATTTTAAATTTTGGTTTTTTAGTGTAGTTTTAGTTTAAATATATTTTATAACTTTGGTAAAAATAATAATTTTTTGTAATTTAAATATTATATAAAATTAAAAGCTGATTTAAAAAAAAAATAATAAATGTATAATACTTATAACTAAAGAAATTATTTAACTTTTCTATAAGATTCATGGTATAAATATTGACTTAAAAATTATAAATAACTTACATAAAAATTAAAATAACTTAATTCGTAGAGAAGATTATTATTTGTAAGTTTTTTTGTTTGTTTTCTAGAATGGCAGATATAATTATATATATGAAAAACTAATTTCTTGAAAGAAAATGAAGTCAGTCGTTTGGAAACCACAAAAGCACATAAAAAGTGGATTTTGGTTTCTATGTATAAAATGGTGTAGGAGTAAAAAAGCTGGTTTCCCTAAAATATAGGGAATCTATTTTAGTTAAATCTTGATTGGGTAAAAAGTAGATTTTAGAAAAACAAAAACTAGAATCTAATCCAAAATCAGCAAACAATCAACCTCTTAATTTTGTACATTTCCTATAAAAAAACACTATTACCTATACACCTAACCATATTTCAGCCAATAGAAAAATAAATTTTGCATAAAATTAATAAATTTTGCATTGAAAATCGAAAACGACACTTATTTTGTAACGAAAAAAAATTCTCTAAAACGACACTTAATATGAAACGGAGGGAGTATTTTATGTTAGAGTTATTCTTAGGTTCACCCCCTAGGGCAAACCTCTAGATTCACCAACCAATAGGATTTCATTATTTCAAATTTGATATTTTTTATAATAGAAAACAAAATATTGTCAAGTTATATCTATATTATTAAAAGAGAAGTACCCATTTGAAATTGTTTTTACTTCATTAATTAAACTCCCTATATTTTTGCTTATCTTTTTCAGTTGCATTTATGAAATATCCTAAAACGAATAAAACTGCCTAATTCATTACTTGTCTTTTCAGTTACATTAATGAAATATGCTTAAATGAATTTAAACTTCCTATTTTATTGTTTGTCTTTTTTAGTTACCTTAATGAAATATCCTTAAATAAATTTGGACATAATGTCATTTAATCAACCAAAAAAACTCAAAAGTTATCCTTACGTGCATAATTTTAATAATGGAGATTTTAAAAAACGTGCATCATTAAAAATGTTACCTAAAACATGCAGCACTAATATATAACATGCATCAATAAAACTAGAATTTGACTCACACAATTGTACGGATATTATTTTCAGTTGATTAAATTTAAAAATAATTATTTATTCAAAAATATTTAAGAATGACTATGTTTTTAAAAATTATATTGTATTATTTGCTCATAACTCATTTGTCATTTGCTAAATTGTTAGAAAGAAAATTTTAGCATAATATAACTCAGTTGTCATTTGCTAAATTTATGGTTTTTATTTATATTTTTTATTATTTAATTATAATATTTTCATTTTATATTTAAAATATAAATGAATTTTCATTCAAATAATATTTTTGTAAATGTATTTTTTTAAAAATAATAGATTTAAATTGTTATTATCATTGAATATAATTATTTTTGACATAATTTGAGTTTTCGTTTACATCAAAACTTATCATATTTTAGGATAATTTTAATTTAAAATGTAATTTTCAAATTTTTCAAACAAATTCTTAAAATATTTTTTAAACATTTTGTTATATTTTTTTAAAAAAATATTGAGTTGCATTTCAAATAAAAAAGGTAAATATATTAAAAATATTATAATTAAAATATGTAAAATTTAATATAGTTTTAAGGAAATGGTCAAAAAAATTCACATAAAAAAATCATGATTTTTGTTAACTGGGTGAATCATTATTTATATGATATCGCACACGAAAGAAAAATTTATGTTTTTACAATTATCTAATTAACTCTATATACTCATTTTTTAATATTTTTTATATGATATCACACATTCGTAAAAAAATAGATAGTTTAAGATGCAAAAAAAATATTTACTTAATGAATATAATATGAACGAATATTACAAATACATCATTTAATAAAATAAATAATTAAAAACTGAAAATTCATATCCGCGCTGGCGCGCGGATCAAGGTCTAGTTACTTTTTTAAAATAAAAAAAGTAAAAAAAAATAGTATTTACAGAAAAAAAAATTAATTTTCTTTTCAGCAAACACTAAACCCTAAATCCTAATCACTGAACCCTAAATCATAATCCCTAAACCCTAAACCCTTGGGTAAATCCTAAACCCTTGGGTAAATCCTAAACTCTAAATAAAAAAACACTAAACACTAAAACTCTAAACCCTAAATCCTAAACCCTAAACCCTTTTGTGTTTTAGCGATTAGTGATATTGATTTAGAGTTTAGGATTTATCCAAAGGTTTAGGGTTTACCTAAGGGTTTAGGGTTTACCTAAGAGTATAGGGTTTAGTATTTAGGGTTTAGAATTATGATTTAGGGTTTACATATATTTTTTGTAATTAATATTATTTTTTATTTCTTTTTATTTTTTAATGTAAAAAACATAATATAATTTGATTATATTTTGTTTTTTTAAAAAAATATATTGAATATGGAATAAGACAATGGTGAACCTGTGAAACCAAGAATAAGTACTCCGTATGTTTTTTATATCCATTAGTGGGGCCCGTTAGTTATTAGCCAGCGAGATTGTTGGCTGGCCGTCGGATTAAGGGATATATACAAGATCTATGTGGTGGTCAATTCTCTTTATCCACGTAGATCAGATTTGATGGGAACGAGCGGTTTCTCGGAGCTACTCAAGAGCATGAGCATTGGTTTGGGTTCATCCAATTTTTTTAATATTTTTTTGTGCGACCATGAACAGTTATGAACCTGTATTTGTTGTTTTCTGCATTAGTGAACTCGAATAAGAAGTTCATAGGAATAAAATAATAATATTAATTTATAAAAAAAAAGTTTAAATTATTCAGAATACATGAATAAAATATTAAAATATATTACAAAATTTTGAAAACTTTTTATTTGAGCGTATCCGTCTCGTTCATTCTCTACTATCATATTGTGCAATATGACACAAGTTCTCATTATCTTTCCTATCTTTTCCTTGTCCCATTGTAGAGCTGGATTTCTAACAATTGCAAACCTCGATTGCAATACTCCAAAAGCCCGTTCGACATCTTTTCTGGCAGATTCTTGCTTCTCTGCAAATTTCTCGGGTTTAAGACCTTGAGGAAGTGGGATGGATTGGATAAATGTTGCCCAATTTGGATAAATTCCGTCAGTAAGATAGTAGGCCATACGATAAGTGTGGTTGTTCACCTTGAACTTAACTTTAGGTGCTCGACCATGTAAGATGTCATCAAAAACAGGTGACCGATCAAGCACATTGATATCGTTGAGGGTACCCGGTAAGCCGAAAAATGCGTGCCATATCCAAAGATCTTGTGATGCCACAGCTTCTAAGACTATTGTCGGCTTTCCTGAACCACGTGTGAACTGACATTTCCAAGCCGTTGGGCAGTTTTTCCACTCCCAGTGCATACAGTCGATGCTGCCTATCATCCCCGGAAACCCCCGTACCTCTCCAACATCGAGTAATCGTTGAAGATCCCCGGTTGTAGGTCTTCGTAGATACTCATCTCCAAACAATTGTATTATTGCATCAGTGAAATTTGCCAAACATAAACGTGATGTACTGTCACCAAATCGGAGGTATTTGCCAAACATAAACGACCAGCCAATCTGTGCGTGACGCGTGGCTTGAACTCGCCCCTTACGGGGTTCATAACTAAGGCCCGGTTCAGCGATATATATCCATTTTACTTTTTCTTTTAATTGATCGGGCCTAAGATCCCGAGCCCATGATCCCCCATAAAACCGCTGATGCGGATGGTCTAACTCCGGCTATGTCGACAGAAAAAGGGGTAAATTCGTATAACTAAATCAATAAAATTTAACATAAATATAGACTTTTAAGTTTCAATTGTTTTGATCAAAATTTTTAAACAATATAATATACTCGATCTTGATCTGTGCATCTGTGCATATTTTATTCTTTTTATACTAAAATATTATAATTTATATAACATTATCATGTATGAATATTATTTCACATAGTTTTTTGTATTTTTAAAAAGAAATTATTTTGTAAACATTATTAAGTAACAATACTATTTTACATAATTTAATGTTTCATTTCTAAAATTTGGAATTTATACGGAAATTAAATTAAAATGAACCTATATAATAGAGATGATTTTTTTTGAGATACTATTAAAAACAACAAAACTTATTTAAAAAAAACTATAATATTGTACTTACAAAATAATTTTGTAGTAAAAATCCTATTTGAGAAATTGCTTGAAATACACCAACTTGAATATCATTGAAAAAACAATTCAGTTAAATATATCATAATATTTGAGTTTAGGGTATAATAATAATTTTTAGAATATATTATTTAGGTGTTGAAGTTGAGTTTATAAAATTCTGTAAATAATTCTTATATATTTATAAATGTTTTGGAAGGGTTAACTTTGTCTTTTAATAATAAATTTAAAATATTTATGAAAAATGATAATAATAGTTATGTACATTTGATAAATTTTTTAAATAGTGGTCCAACTTAAAATATCATATATGAAATGAAGTTGTGACTTCTATTATATATAGTTATTATAGTAATTAAAGTAGGCATAACCAAATAATGATAGTATGATGGTAAGAGGTAGGTTTGGAGCAAGGGGTAAAATCTATCGGTTGAATTTGGATCCGGTCAAAAACTAAGTTTGCTATTGTTTCGCAAGATGAAAATAGAGCTATGTTTTAGACTTTATTAAAAATATAGAACTCTGACTAGTTATTAGTACTATTTTCTTTGAGAGATTAGTCGAGAGCTTCGGTCACACCTTCATGTTAAAAAATATTAAATTGGGTAATTATTTGATTTACTTTGTATGAATTTTAAAATAAATTGGAGATTGATCCGCGCTCCCGTGCGAACGTTTATTTTTACTTTTTATAAACTGATCTTTTGTTTTTAATAATTAGTGCTATATATTTTACATGGTCATCATATATTTGATTATATAATCATTGGATAAATCATGTCGCGTTGTTACATAAGATTTTGAAATTGGGAAAATTGTTTTTTCTTTAGGCAAAAAAAAATGGTAACTATGTCCTAATAGACTAATCTCATATACGTTATGTCTCATTAGGCTACTTATTTTCAAAATGACAATAATACCCTTAATTTATATTTTAAATTTTAAATTCGAAATTACAATTAACAAAACAATTGTTAAATATTAAAATATAATAAATAATTAAAGTAATTAAAATAAAAGAAAATATTAAAAATTCTCAAATCAAAAAAAAAAACTAAACCTATACTTTATGTCTCACTAATATTTTTTTTTCTGAAAATTGAATTTATTCATATATGGAAACTGAATATTTCCAAATATTTTATTCTCATTTTTTTGGAACTGGTTATTCTTATTCGTAGAATACAATAAATCCGTAGAACTCGGTTTGTACATGTTTTTAGATTTATAGTAATGTATAGATTATGATTTCTACAAGTTTTAGATTTACGGTAAATCTGTAGAACTCGTTTTCTACAAGTTTTTAGATTTATAGTAATGTGTATATTTCGATTTCTACAGGTTTTAGATTTATAATAATCTGTAGATTTCGATTTCTACAGATTTTAGAGCGATAGGTTAAGTGCGGAATGTGTATTCTAAATATTTTTAAAGTACTATTATTTGCGTAGATCACGTATTCTAAACATAGTAGATTCAATGAAAAAAATGGATTTCATTTTCTACTTTGTAGATCTACTTTGTAGAATGTCAATTCTACTTTATGTAGAACATAATCTGAAATTATGATTTAAACATTTTTAGAACTGGAAAAAATACCACTAAGTTCATATAGGTATTTCATCTGTAGTTACTATTTTTTCCAATTTTTTTTTTGTTGTAAAACTATTTATTTAATTTATTTTCAAAAATACTAAAGAGCATTAGAGACAAAAATTGTACAAAATAGAAATTAGTCTAATGAGACATAATTATCATTTTTTTGGCCTAAAAAACAAATTTCACTTTGAAATTTATAATTCTAGCAAGTAGGGTAAGGGATACCACAAGTCGCTAAAACCATGTGAACATTTGCGGATGTAACATACTGAGAAAACAATGGATTTTGTATGTAACCACACAAACACGACTCTTGTTCTTTCAGTTTTCCGCAACATTCAGCGGAAGTCCGGCTTGTAATGCTGGTATGCATGTTATAAGTTCTGTCGAGATGCATGCCACTTTCTCTTCCAAGACTGCTTTGGTCGGAGCTAAAGCCGATACAAAGACTATCACAAACGCGATGCATACTACTCCTTTGAACTTCATGTTTTGTAAGCTTAGCGACCTTTTCAACCAAATTCTAGTTATTATTATTTGTTTGAAGAATGTGTGAGGTGTTGTTTTTGAGGTCTTGATAGTTAAGCTACTTATATAGATGGAGGCTGGAGTAATATTTGTAAGAGGCTGGCGTTTTAGGTAGTGATTTTGAAGTTTTGACTGTAAGCTTTTCGTATCAATGCGAGACATGTTACTTTGGTAATCTATGCGAGACATGTTCCTTAAAAGAAAACTACATAATAGGAAAATATTATCAAATTTTGCAAGGAGTCTCATATAATATCTAACTAGTAACCAATGAAAATATATGTTCATAATAAACCATCAATGCATAGATTATTCATAGATTTTTTGAACTTTTACAGCACTAATTTTCCTAGAAATTTGATATGCAAATGATTTATAGCTATCCACAAAGTTAACAAAACAGACAAAACGTAGAATCTACCTGTAACTATTGGGATGATTTTCCAAAATTAAATATAAAAACAGTTGTCAATATTTTGTAAAATGAAAATTAAATTAAACATATGAAATCTAAATAAAACGATAGTGTGAAACAAAACAAAAAGAAGGAAAAGTAATAATATATACTAATTTGTCGACAAGGAAAAAAATGATTTGCTTTAATTTATATCTCTAAGACTCTAACAATGATAATGTAAACCAAAGAAATTATGATAACTGGAAAAATAAAACAGAAAATGGTTGTTTTATTCAATATTCGGTTCTTAAAGACCGGATATAGGTCAGGGTCAGGGCCGGCCCAGAGGGAAAACCACCAAGCCAACGATTAGAGCATATAAATTAAGGAGGCATATCTCTGACTTTTTTATTAATATTTAAAAATATGCAGATTTCTTAGATAAATATTACTTATTAAGAATTTATTAGCCAATGAAAAAATTTCAATACTCTCTGAGACTAGTGCAACTAATGCTTCTTTAATTTGTTTAGTTGTTTCCCATTATCTGTATGACATATTTATTAATAAAAAAATATATAAACAACTCTAATGTTTTACGAATATTATTATTATTATTATCAAATAAATATAATTTATGTTTTTACATATAAACTGTAATAAAATCATATAAAATATAAGTAAAAACTAATAAAAATATTAGTAAAAATTATATAAAATTTAAGTAAAATAATATTTTTAAATGTGAGATGTTGAATTAACAATTGATTTTAGTAAATTATGATTGATTATTGTCAAAATGTTGGTGATAATATTAACAAATATTTCTATACATTTAAATTTATAAAACTATATTTAATAACTATTAATGCAGTTGAATTAGTTTTTAAAAAATTAATGTGATATATATATATATATATATATATATATATATATATATATATATGATTATTAGGAAAAGTATAAAAATATGTTGTTAAAAATTTGCTTAGGGCATCTAAACGTGTTAGACTGGCACTGTCTCTGGTACGAGACCTTTCTCAGGTCTGTCTCATAAACTGCTGAAATGCTCTACACTTACAACAGTGCAATCCACGGATTCTCCACTTGGCTTACTCCCCAAGAAGCGGACTCGCTCATGACTCAACCATGTGGCATTTCCGTTCTCCCTGAAAAACAATACAAGTTACACACCACTCGGACTACACTATTACTCGGTCTCGAGTCTCTTAACGTACAAAACACAGCCCTATTTAACGCAGCAGAAGCCAGCGACATTGTCATCAGAGTTCTCGACACCAGTGTTTGTCCAGAGAGAAAAAAAATTTCAGACGAAGGATACGGTCCTATTCCGTCTACATGGAAAGGCAAAATGCGAGGCTGGGGCTAACTTCCCAGATTCTCTCTGTAACCGCAAACTAGTCGGAGCAAGATTCTTCACTCGTGGTTACGAAGTAAAGAATGGACCAATGGACGATCCAAAGAGTCAAAATCTCCAAGAAACGACGACGGTCATGGAACACACACGTCATCAACCGCGGTGGGATCCATAGTGGAAGGAGCCAATCTTCTAGGCTTCGCTAATGGGACTGCTCGTGGGATGGGCCACGCTCGAGTAACTGTTTACAAAGTTTATTGGGATGGTGGTTTTCAGGTGATAATTTTATACAAAGTTCAGTACTTCTATTTTATCCTACTATATAAAAGGGGCTATTTTGGGGGCTTCCAAGGTGTGCCACATGGGCAGAAAAATTCCTGGCCAACCAATCTGCCATGTCATCCCGAACTGGGCTTCAGCCCAATAAATTGGAAAAAGTTGTCACGTACTGGCCCAGCCCCTTAAGTATTCCTGTCCAATTATCTGAGCCAACCCCAAAGTATTCATGTCCAAAGTATTCATGTCCAATTATCTAGAAAAGAGACAGATCATCTCCCCCGTAACCCGAAGCGAAACACAATCAGCCTCCCCTGTAACCCTAAGCGATGTCTCGATGCCGACATCTAATCACTTCCTCTCCCCATCGCCTCCCGCATAACGCCTCCATTCAAGATGGAACTTCAATCGTCTGCCATAAAACCTCTAATCAAGATGACTATTGACCCTCCACATCTCTCCTCCAGCTCGATGATATCTATCTCTTTGTGTTCTCTTCTTCTCGGACTATTTATACACCCTTCCACATCACTCTTTCCTCAGATCGTAAAATCCATACCTTCATCATGGCCAAACAAACCGCAATCCTCACCGGCGAAGCTTCTTCTCCTCTCCTCTTCCGACATGTTTCACCAGGACCAGGAGATTCCACCATGCAATTTAGGCTTATTCATCACTGGGAAGCTCGCAAGAATGTCAAAGGAGGACCTGGCATCCTTCTTGGGATTGAGATGCTTATGATCGACAAAGAGGTATATTAGCGTAGCTTTGAAAAAAACACTTACTTTATTTTTTTAGCGGATTAGAGTGCTGTGATAGAGATTGGATTAAAAAGCTTAACTTTGAAAAAACCCTTGCTTTATTTGTTCGTGCGGATTCTTTGATAGAGATTGGATTAAAACGAGAATTGAAAAGTTTGTTTTATTGCCTTATAAAAAACACTTGATATATTTGTTTGAGCGGTTAGAGTGATGTGATAGAGATTGGATTAAAAAGCGTAACTTTGAAAAAAACCCTTGCTTTATTTGTTTGAGCGGATTAGAGTGCTGTGATAGAGATTGGATTAAAACGAGAATTGAAAGGTTTGTTTAATTACCTTATATGTATTTAAAAGTGTGTTTTATTGGCTTATATTATGTGTATCTATTATAGAAGTGATTTGGAGAGAAACATTATTTTGGTTTGAGAGGATTACTAGAGGGTGCTGTGATAGAACTGTAAAGTTTGTTTTGTAGCCGTATATCTTTCTATTTTAACGCTTATAAGTAACAAAAACATATTGTCTCTCTGTTCTGTAGGGTACTTTGGCTCAGGGGTTCATCGGTCAGAACCGGCGCAACCAATATGAGGAAAAGCTCGAGCGTGGGAGGATCTACACACTGACAAACTTCTATGCATCCAACAGCAAGGTGATGTACCATGTTGCTGATCAGAAGCTGGTAATTTGCATTTCACACGCCTCTGTCCTGAAGAAAGTTGAAGAAAACATTGAAGGCATTTTGACAGAGCGCTTCAGAATCCATTCCTTTTCAGATTTTGAAGCCAACTGCGATCTCAGAGGGGATCTTCACGGTAAGGATTAGATGATTTGTTATCAAGTTCAAACTTATACAACATCCCGGACTTATTAACCATCTGTTTGTTTTATAAATTTAAACCAATATAGCTTATTAATACATTGTTTCTAACCTTTTAACTGTGTGTTGTAGATGTTGTTGGCCACCTTAAGCTGGTTGATGGCAAACCTCTCCATGAGCGTCCAGTTTTGTGCACCAATGATGACTCTACTTCTCGGATAGTTACCGTTCATCTACAACTTAAAGAGCAAGCCGTTGTAGTTATATATTGTTTACTAATATATGATCTCTTAAGCCTAAGTTCCTCATTTAAACATGCATTGTTTTTTAAATTGCAGTGGTCCAGTAACGAACGTCTACCTATGGGACGAGGCTGCGGAAAATTTCCGCCTTAAGTTTGACGCGTCTGCAGCCACTCCAACGGTTCTATTGGTCACAACGGTGAATCCTAAAAGACTCGCTAGTAATCTCTCACACTCCATATAAGACCTCTAACTTGGTCACATCTCATTAACATAAACCTAACACTAACTGCCTCTGTATTGACAGGAAAATTGTGCTTAAGTTCAATGTCCTCATCCAGAGTTTTTTTGGACGAAGAGGTTGACCCCACCAAGGAGTACTTGACATGGTTAGTATTTTAGTTTCTTTCAATTTGACAGTGTTGATCATCGTCTGATGAAAATTACTTATTCAAGGTTGACCACAAACCCATCTGCAACTTCTGCTGTCAACCCTGTTGAGGTGGTTAAAGCTGAGACGCTCACAATAAGTGAGATTGCTGCCTTCATCAAGAGTCAGCCTGCTAAGGTAATCCCATTTTCTTATGAAATTCAAACATTTTCTAAATTTAGACGCTGACAAACCTTGACATGTGATTTCAGATTGCCTACTTTGACTGCATTGCCACAATTGACGATGTCAAGCTTGGCAGTGAGTGGTATTACATTGCTTGCAAGGATTGTCAGACAAAGCTAAACCGTGGGCCTACAACACTGATTTGTCCAAAATGCGACAATGAAAATGCTTCTGCAATAGCCAAGTAAGGATCTTTCTATTCACATAGTTGAATGCTAGAATATGTAACATGATCTGTTCCGTAATCACAGATTCCGCGTGGAATTGTCCGTCTATGATAATGAGGAGCAGTGTACTTTCATCATTCTTGGCGATGCTGGAAAAGAGCTAACAGGTCGCAAAGCAACAGAGTTAATCGATATGTATACTGAGGTGAGTGAGAATCTAATGTATACTTGGATTTTCAAAGTTATGAGGTTAGTAACTGTATGCTGTTATATTAGGAAAATGGTGGCGATGGTACTGAACATGAGGTCCCTCTACCACAATGTCTCATTGATACCATAGGACAGACACACAAGTTTAGGATTAAGGTCTCCCTCTTCAATTTCACATCAAAGAGGATTTCCTTGACTGTTACGAAGATAGCCTCCCCTGCAGTGCTACCTCCTAAAAACCGATCAGCTCACGTGCCTGCTCTGCCTCTTGCTGGAAGCCAAGACAACCCAGCATCCAGTGCCGTCGATAGCTCAGTGGTGACTGAAAGCAGTGGTGGAGGGTCTTCCTATGCAAACAGTGATCCCAACTATTCAATTGGTGAGCAGAAGAAAGCAAAGCGCAGTAAGCGTAATGGTTAGGTCCTCCTTCCCTGAAGTCACTCCATCAATGGCTGGTACAGACTGTCCAGTCAGCACTCCTTTCAAATAACAGTCTTTTTCTTTTCTTTATTTAATTTTTGAATCCTTCTCTAAAGACAGCTATGAAGTACTTTTTAAAGATATATTGGTTTGTTCTTGCAATCGAGTGTTGGTTATACAATTGAAAACCTATTATGTTTGTTTGTTACTTTTCTCCTTAAAACAGAGATAATTGAGTAATGAGCAAATACTAATTATCATTTCGCATTATCATATTGTTTGTTATTTTTTCCTATTGCTTCAATCACACAAGAATTTCAAATTTTAAACGTATCCCGTTAATTCACGGTAGACAGTTATAACAGAAAGGCAAGAAGCACTTCTCCTGCATCATAAAGGCAATTAGCACCGGCTGCAATCACGGATAGTTTCCAAAATTTTGTTTTGTCTCATTAATACATATCAACAGAATATATGAAATAAATTCATTGGTTTGCATATTTGATACACACCGCTTACCAACCTCATCTCCACATAAGATTCACATCATCTTCCACTAAAAACATTGGAACGAGAAGAAAGGAGGAGACGAGTAATAGTCGTAACTCACTCAATCTGTGGATTTCCACATTTCAAGATCTCTCTTTTACACTGACTCACATTTTAAATCTTTCTTTCGTTCCAAGGCTGGTTTCCTCAACACAATGGTCAAATCAAACAACAATGATCCTCCACCTGTTGGAGGTAAATCAAACTTACCACTTTTTATTTTGAGAATTTGTACTCCCTACACACCAAATATCCCCTATTTGCACTCCATACACTGTATCCTTCCAATTTTTTTCCCCCAATCATTACTATTTTCCCCCTATTCTATGGTATCTCACCCTTTTTGGTATATTCAGCAAATTAGCTCTTATTTTTTGAAAGATCCAACCTTTTTTTAATATAGAGATTGCGAGTTTATTGTTCCAGTTATGGTTCTTAGTATTTCTTTTAATTAAAACAGGGAGAACATCTTAGATTCAAGGGTAGAAGAAGATCAGAACTTAAAACTAAAGAGCTAAATTATAAAAAATTAAAAAAATATGATATTCTTAAACCTTTGCATCTGTTTTTTTTTATAAAATTGATTACGTAACTAACATTGCATGATGTCACATACAAAATTTTGGTTAGCATTTATCTTGTAGTTTTACGATGATTACAATACTATACATAATGAGAATGAATAATGTATATATATATATATATACAAATACTGTCGTTAGTTTTTTGTTGAAGTTATCAAATACTAATATATTTATTTCATACATCAACAGATAATATATATATATATATATTAATAAAATAGTCTAAGTTCAATGTTTTTAATGGTACCAACAATTTTTAACCGCTTTAACTTTTCATGTTTAAACTAAAACTACCAATTAATTATAAATTTACTTTAATTAAACTTGTTATCCGCGCGGAGCGCGGACACCGGCTCTAGTTAGTATAATAATATCTAATTTATTAATTTGAGGTCTTATTTTTTATCTAATGTTTAGAAGTCATCGTGGGACCATTTAATTAGTGATTTAACATGTCTTATTTTTATAATTTACATTAAACATTTGACATGTAACATTTAAACAGAATATCAAAGAGAATTTTTTTGAGATGTAACAAGATCGTTTAACATATGCCCATTCAACTTTTTTTTTTGGTCAACTTGAACTTTCATTAAAAATAAAACTTGAGAGGTGTTCATGGCTTCAGGCCCAAAGAAAATAGACAAGACTTTGCTAAAGAGTCCGCTGGGCCGTTTTGGGCTCTAGGGATAAACTGAAAAGAACATTTCGAGAAGGATGAGGACGGAGAAAACGCCAGGGAGTCGATATCGGAAAGGACTCCGTGAAGATCCATCGTTCTACTTCTCGAGGAGATTGCTCGTACGAGCACTTGGGAATCTGTTCTGAGGCAGATTTGATTGATGTTAAGGGAGGAGGCGTGCAGGAGTGCTTCTCTGATGGCTAGCGCTTCAGCCATGCAGGCGGAGGAGACATGATGTTGAAGTCGTGATGCTCGATTTAGTTCCACCGAGTCCTGATCACTGAAAATCCAACCTAGACCCGCCGCTTTCTGACCTTATCGCCACGCCGCGTCTGTTGCAGATGACTGTTGAGGAATCGATCACCGGTGATTGGAGGAATGTCAGTTAACTACAATTTTTACACAATTATTATCATAAAATCAGCAAAGATTGCCAACAAAAATGGAAGCATTTAATAAATTTATCTTTTCATGAACCTCGCCAAAATTTGTATAAATTAAGATGACATACCTATTTTAATATTTTAATTATCACGTAGACCATTGTATTCTAATATATTATTATTTCAAAACTGAAAACCATAAATATTAACAGAACACATTCAATAATCAGACATATTCAGTGCTATTTTATTCAAAATTAATTATTTAACTACAACCCAAAAAATATATTTTAATAAATCCAAACTAAATTTTTAAAAATCTTAAAAAATATATATTTAAAAGTTCTGATTTTAACACATAAACTGATATAGCTTAAAATCCGGATTGAGAAACATATTAGATATTTCGATATTTCAAAATAAGCAATTTTTTCTTTACTTCCAACACTAAAAAAACAAAACTAATGCAAACGAAGCTAAGTTGGTGGGTTATACTGTTTTAGTTTTCACAAGTTATATTTATAAAAAATTTAGTTACATTTACAAAACTATTTTTAATAGAAAATTTAAATATTCAAAATTAAAAATAAATGTGAATGGTAAAATAAAATACATAAAAAAATTCAAAAATATATATTTTTAAAAAAATGGAAGATTATGTTAATTAGTTATAGCACATCTCACGTTTTGAAAGTACGGGTCAAATGCAAAACTATATTTATTTTTGAATTGTTTATGTATAGTTTAAATATTTTATATTTTTGGCTATAATGAAATATAAAAACTAATATAAGCTAAAATATAATGTATAATTCTTTTCTAAATTGATGTTACATAAATTTCCTAGATATATGCGCTTACAAAACTAACATTTTACATTAATCCTAATTAACGATTTCTAATTATATTTAAATTAATATTTAAAAAATTAAGAATAAAGTTGATTTTTCTAAACAAACATATGATTAATAAGTAGACATTTTTACAATTTCTGTTTTTTTCCCGGTTTATTTCATCAAATATACAAAATATTTATCAAGTAGAAACGAGTTGAACAAATAGATGTTTTATTTCTATTATAAACTAACAAACATGTTAATAATTTTATCAACAAAAATAATCTCGTGCTTTGAAAATGCGGGTCAAAATCTAATTCACTATTAAAGCGGGTTAAAATTAGTAAATTATGTAACAATTTCTACAACTATGTATAATATTTTTATTTATTTGTAAACTCACTACAATATATTATTTAAAATTATTATATAAAAATATAATAGTGTATATTTAATCTTGAGTTCATGTGTCATTTACAAAATATTTAGAAAACTTTAAACGGAGATTTGCCAAAAATGACTCAAAATTTGATTTTGAATACAAAAGTGTACCCCAAATTCAATCAAATGCAAAAGTAACCCAAAAACCTAGTGAAATTACAACAGCCTCCTTATGAACAAACAAAAAACATGTATTCAGTTTTACCATTATAACCTTCCGTTAGAGAAGACTTCTTCTCTATGATGACTTCTTTGTAAGTCTTCTCGTTCAGTAGATCTTAAAAATAATTTTTATAATTTTATAAAAAATATTTTGATGGGTAAAAAATTGAAATCATGTAATAATAAACATTTCTCAATGATGTAATTTTAGTTCATCTGAAACTGAATTATTTTCAACATAGATGAGTGAATGTATATTGGCTTATTAGTCATTGGTTTAGGGTTTGGTAACATATGTTATAGTATTGTATGTGTATTTAGGGTTAGCATCTGAAATCTTACCTTCATTTTTTTTCTTCAAATTGACCCATATATGTTTAGTAAGTATCTAATAACTTGATTTAAACATTTTCTAAGTTTCTTTTAAGTTTAAGAATTTTTTTTTTTGCATAGTTAATTGATTTTAGGGTCTGGAAGACTCACAAAAGACTTAAAAACAAGTCTTCCGACACATCCCGCCTAAATTTTAGAAGAATTTAGGGTTCCCGCCTAAATTTTGGAAAAAAATAGGTTTCCCGCCTAAATTAAAGTCTTCCATAAGTCATTTAGGAGTCTTCCAGAAAAAGTCTTCTTATGGATTAGATCTTAAAAATAATTAATAAATTTTACAAAAAAATATTTTCAAAGGGAAAAAGTGAAAATCATGTATTAATAAACATTTCTAAAAGGTGAAAATTTAGTTTTACTGAAATTAAATTATTTTTAACATAGATGAGTGAATGTAGATTGAGTTATGATATTCTTTGGTTTAGGATATGGTAACATATGTTGTAGTATTGTTAGTATTTTTAGGGTTAGATTTTGAAATCTCATCTTTAAATTTTTTTTTTTTGACCTATATGTGATTAGTTATTTGATTATAGGGTCTGGAAGACTCACAGAAGACTTCACAATTCCGCCTACATTTTAGTAGAATTTAGGGTTCTCGCCTAAATTTAGAAAAATTTAAGTTTTCTGCCTAAATTGAAGTCTTCCAGAAGTCTTCCCGAAGTCTTCTAGGGAAAATCTTCTCATGTATTAGAACTTAAAAATAATTAATAAATTTAATAAAAAATATTTTGAAAGAGAAAAAATAGAAATCATGTATTAATAAACATTTCAAAACGATAGAAATTTAGTTTTATTAAATTTGAATTATTTTTAACATATATGAGTGAATGTAGAATTAGTCATGATAGCATTTAGTTTAGGGTTTGGTAACATATGTTATAGTATTGCTGGTATTTTTAGGATTAGATTTTGGAATCTTAACTTTAAAAAACTTGTTTTGACCTCCATATGTTTAGTTTTGTGTATATTATTATAAGTTGATTATAAGTTTAATGAATTATTATTTGCTATTTAGTTAGTTATTTTATTAGGTTATGCTTTGGAAGACTTCACAAGAAGACTTACCAAGAAGTCTTCGGACATATTCCCGCCTAAATTTAGTAGAATTTAGGTTTTCCGCCTAAGTTTTAGTAGAATATAGGTTTCCCGCCTAAAACGAACTCTTCCAGAAGTCTTCTCATGTATTTGAATTTAGGATCTAGAAGACTCTCTATGTCGAAAATATTTAACCTAATTGAAATTTTTGTCTCCATGTATAAAGAAAATTTACTCATTATCTTTCTTCCTCTCAAATGGCTGCAACAAAAATGTAATGTTTCTCACTCTAAAACTCTCCAACCTCTCTCTGATCTCTTTGAACATCAAAACACCAAATTTTAATCCATTTCTCATTTTTTCTTATGTCTTCTCACTAATTTATCTTCTTTTTGCAGGTTTTTCATTACATGGCTCTCATCTTTCACTCATTCAAAGGTAGATCTATAAATGTTGGATATGTATTATTTTGTGTTTTATATATTATATTCCAAAAAGCTATAGATTCAACCTATTGTGAGTGTTTTGTTTATTATTTAAGCATAAAATTATATTTTTGAAGTTTTTATATGTTTTGAAGCCATTTGAATGTTGTTGAATTTGCAGGTTTTCCAAATCTGAGACTGACATTGAAAGACTTTTCAGAAGACTCTCGGAAGACTTCTAGACAAGTCTTCTAATGCATTTTATGCTAGAAGACTTCCCACTAAGTCTTCAGGAAGTCTTCCCAGGAAGTCTTCAGGAAGTCTTCTGCCCAAAGTTGTACAAATTTTGGATATGTATTTTTTGTGTTTTATATATTGGATTCTAAAAAGTTATAAATCCAACCTAATGTGACAATTTTTTGTTTATTATTAAGCATAGAAAGTGTTTTTGAAGTTTTCTCTGTTTTGAAGCTATTTGAATGTTTTTGAATATATAAAAATTTTAGATCTAAATCAGATTTTGGAAGACTTCTTAGAAGACCCTTGGAAGACTTCCTGGGAAGTCTTCTAATGGATTTTATGTTAGAAGACGTCCCACGAAGTCTTCCGGAAGTCATCCAAAGTTTGAATATGCAGATTTTTCAGATATGACTTTGGAAGATTTCTCAGAAGACTCTTGGAAGACTCTCAGAAACTCTCAGAAGACTATTGGCAGACTCAGAAACTCTCAGACTCAGAAAAATCTTCTAATGTATTTTATGCTAGAAGACTTCCCACGATGTCTTCGGGAAGTCTTCCAAAGTCTTTTGTCCAAAGTGGTACAAAGGAATGATGTCAAGTGGAGTCCAAGCTTATCTATGTTGAGGAATGATATCTAGTTCCATGTGTAATAGTTTTGTTTATGGTATGTTTTATGATTTGTATGTGCACTATTTAGTTGTGAATTCTTTTGTAAACTTAAAGAAATGTTAATCAAAAGAATTTGCTAAATATGTTCATGTTTTTCCAAAAGTACTTGACATTATTGAAGTTATTGATACAACATACCACAAAAAAGTTTAATCATTCTACCCACTCATAACAAAACACAACAACACAAAAACTTAGTCAAATTTACTAAAACTAAGAGAGAAGACTTAAAAAAACTTAGTCAAATTCACAAAAGATCAAACTTGAATTTTAATTGAAAGTTGAAATTTTTTAAATTTCAGGTAAGTTAAAAATTATATCTTATGATCTAAAAAGACACATTAAACCACATGACTTGATATTCTTGAAGTTACTTAACACTTTTGAAAGTTAACACTTATGAGGAAGACTTACAGAAGACTTCTCCGTTTAGCTAGAAACATTATTAAACATCAATGTTTGTAACTTCATAATTATCACCAATTAAGTTATAAATTCGACTTTGTAGTCCCAATATTGGCTAATAAACATGAATTAGCAAGAAAATATTAAAAATTCATTTTAATTTTGGATAAATTTGAAGTTTAATAAAGATTTACGTAGAAGACTTTGTTGGAGGTCATCCACAAAAGACTTTAAAAGAAGTCTACTCTGTGTAGACTTCAAAAGAAGTCTTCTGTTTAGGTCATTTTTGCAATTGTAAATTTACGAAGGAAGACTTCTTAAGAAGTCTACTCTACATAAGACATCTTCAGAAGTCTTCCTTTGTAAATATTGGCTTACTTTTGAAATTGAAATTTTTTCGAAATTCCCAGAAAAGACTTTTTTAGAAGTCTTCTCGGATAAACATGTTACTTTTGAATTTGACCGAAGTTGGTGAGAAATTGACTTTTTGTAGAAAACTTCTAGGGAAGTATACCTGGAGAATACTTCAAAAGAAGTCTTCTCTAAGTCTTCCGGAAGTCTTCTCAATGTCGTAAGAAGTCTGCTGGGTTATTTTTGCAATTGACTATATTTGACTTTTCGAGAGAAGACCTCTTTAGAAGTCTTCCGTTGGATGACTTCTCTAGAAGTCTTCTCTTGCGGGCAAATGTTTGACCAAAACCCAGAATTAAACTCGAGAAGACTTCTCAGTGATATTAAATATTTTACTTTTATTTTTCAATTGCAAAAGAAACCCACGCAGACATCTTCCGGCATTGAGAAGACTTAGAGAAGACTTAAGGAAGACTTTCAGAAGACTTTTGTAGAAGTTTTCTCCAATAATACTTCTAAGGAATTCTTCTACAAAAGTCAAATTTCTGACCAACTTCGGTCAATTCTAAGAGTAACCTGTTTACCTAAATAAGTCTTCTCTGGAAATTTCAAAATTTTTTGTTTACAAAGGAAAGTTAGAAGACTTCTAGGAAAGTCTTTTATTAAAACACACAAAAAGTCAATTGCAAAACTAACCTATGCATTGACCAGAAGACTCCTAAAGAAGTCTTTGTCGAACAGATCTGAAAAATAAAATGTGGTTCGCAATTTCATACCTTGAACTCGCGAGATGACTTGCGTGGTTTCTCCAATAACCCAGAACTTCACTAGAACAACTACCTACTCGTTTATCACCAAGAATCGTGAGCTTATGAACCTTACATAATTTGTAATCAAAATCTTCAGTTTTTTTGATGAATTTTGTGAGAAACTGTAAGATATGTGGTTTGTGTGGATAGAAAATGAGAAAGGATAAAGAAAAAAATCGAAACTTTAGAGCATGAACACTCTCAATTTGGTAGTTCATGGTGGTTGAGGTATTGATGTCAATGGCAAAGTTGTAAATATTTGGTGAAGATGACGATGGTAAGGTAAAAACATTATTTTCAAAAAAAAAGTAAAGGCATTTTCGTGAATAACTAAAACTTCTAGGGTGAATAGGACAAAACAAAGTTCAAAAAAAGCGTAGGTTATTTTTGTGTTTGACTTGAAATTTTGAGTCATTTTTGAAAGAAGCCCAACTTTAAAAGTTTACCAATTTAATAAAAATATTAATGACAAATATATTTTAACAATATATTTCATGTGTATTTTAAATTATATCAACTTTGTTGAGAAAAATATTAAAACTTTTACAAAAAAATTCAAATATTTTTTATAAAATAATGAATTAGTTTAGTAATAAAGAATTCAAAAGTCTCCAAACTCAAAATAGCTGCTTACTTTTCCAATATTACTAAAATAACGAGGGTAAAATTAATTAAACAGATCATTGTGTTTACTGATTTCAGCAATATACTTTTAAGAAATTTCTCTAAAATTATATCTGCTAAAATAAAAGGTAGTATAATATTTTGAAATCTTAATTTAATAACAAAAAAGTGAGAAACTTTAACACTATAACCTCCAAAAATATAGCAGTAAAAATTACTAATATAATATGATAAATCATGTAAAAAATTTACTAAAATAATAAGGTTAAAATTTACTAAACATAATAATATATTTCTTGATAAGATTCAGCAATATATTTTAAAGCAATTTCTCTAAAACGATAGCTGCTAAAATGTTTTTTAAGCTTGACATGAAAATATTTATTATCCTAAACAAAAGAAATCATTATAATAATATCGAATAAAAATACCTAAAGACTAAGATTACAAATATATACAATAGGAGTACAAAATAAAACACCCTTTAGTTTTGCAAGTTATTTACATTCAAATGCCACTGATATATTTAATGAACTTATTTTTAAGTGTCCTTTGTCTCTTACAGATCAATAAACGTATGTTCTGAATTTATTATAAACAGAAAAATGTCTAAAGTTTAAAATTAACTGCACAAAATATTTCTAATATCAAGGACTTTCCAAATTTAAGGTATCCCTAATTTATTGCTATCAAATTAACTAGAAAAATCAATCTGTCATATACAATCTATATTCTTGACTAACCATATAGTAGATAAACAATTAAATATTAGAAAACATAAAATAAAATGAACAACAAGATTCTTTTCATATATATACTATTACATATATAAAGTAATATCAATTTTTCAATTATAATCGTTAATAGAATAGTTGAAACACGAATATTACTTTTATAAAACTACTTCATAATAGAAAATTAAATGGAAAATTACAAAATCATAATATAAATTAATGTGGAATATTTTATCGTAAAATATTTTATAAATTAAAAATGTTTTAAATTAATGTGAAATATTTTGTCTTAAGAATAGCATCCAATACCTAACTATTTATTCCTAAGAATTAGAAATATTTAAAGCACATGTAAATAATCAATTAACATCACCCACTGTAAAAATTTTATGTAAAATAATTTTTTTTTATAAATATGTTTTTTATGCATATTTACATTATTGATTCTATTGGAAAGAAAAAATAAAAGACAAATATATATAAAATTGGCTAATATTATTGCTATTGAAAACACCATAAAATTACTGTCGATCTCTCTTATCAATTTGTGTGTTTAAGAATTACATATTAAACAATTAGTTAACAGGTAAGTTTTTAATATATATATATATATTATTCAATCTTATAAAATAAATTTTGGACACGATAAAAGTTAAAGAAAATATCCGCACGGGCGTGCGGGTCAAAATCTAGTATAATATTAAAATATAAATTATATATATTAAAATTTTTTTATCAAAATTATACATTTATAAAATAACAAATACAGACGTACATCTTATCAAACTCTAATATAGTTGTTATAGTAAGTAAAATTAGGCATAACCAAATAATGATAGTATGATGGTAAGAGGTAGGTTTGGAGTAAGGGGTAAATCTATCGGTTGAATTTGAATCAGGTCAAAAAGTAAGGTTTATTGTTTCGCAAGATGAAAATAGAGCTATGTTTTAGACTTTATTAAAAAATTAGAACTCTGGCTAGTTATTAGTACTATTTCCTTTGAGAGACTAGGGGTGGAGCTCCGCAAAAGCGCGGAGTGGTGGACGTAGTCGTTGCTCGGTCGTGGATGTAATTGTTGCTCTATCTCTGTGTGTGTTTGTGATGCTGTATTTGTGTAGTTAGTGTTTTGATGTGGTTATTAATTTTCCAAGATTTCTATTGTGATATGATTGAGGTGTGGTGGTGAACTATTCTACTTTCTTTATTTGTTGGTGTTGTGTAGGTAGAGGAGTTAAAATTATTGGGTTTATTTTACTTTTTATTTTAAAAAAATGATTGAATTCCAAACCTTGGCTATTTTTTTGTTGTAATTTTAAATTGTCTGTAACATGTTTATAAAATGCATACGGTAATTTTTTTTCTTTTGAAACTTCATATGGTAAGTTTTAGTGTTTGTTTGGCATTAACTAACCAAAACTGTAGTGAAAAACGCATTTGCGTGAAAAAAAAAAATTGTATTGGGTGGATTGTAATTGGACCCCTATAAGTCCAATTTAGAAGAGAACGTAACTGAACAATATTATTGAAATCAACATTTTTACTGTATTATTGAAATATTTTGTCATGACTTTAACTTGACATCAATATTTTTACTGTATTATTCAAATATATAATTTTTTATGTTAGACACATGATATATTAAAGAGGTAATATTTCTCCTGGATTATCATAAGAGAATGATTACTGAATCTAGGCATGAGCACTCGGGGTTCCAATCGGGTTTCGGTTTTGTCCAATCGGGTATCGGTTTTTCAGGTTTATCAAAATAAGCCCCATTCGGATTATATAAAAGTTTGGTTCGCGACCGGTTCGGGACCGGTTCGGGTTCTATTGGGTTCGGATCGGGGTTAGTAAATCTTCAAAGAACCGGTATAACCCGATGTACTTTCGGGTTTTGGGTTCCAACCGGTTGTTCGGTTTTAAAGTACTTGATTTATACCGATTTTGTAACCAAAACATAAGTAAAATCGGTTCTTCGGGTTTAAGTACTTACTTTGTACCTATTTTGTAACCAAAACATAAGTAAAATCGATTCAAAAATAAGAAAAAAACATCAAACATGATCATTCAAAGTCAAACGAAAGGTAAACATTGTTATTGATAGAAAACCAATAAATGAAATCATAAAAAGAAAAATTAAGTTCTCATGAAATGAAAAAAATTATTCAATGAAAATAAAACCAAAATCTAAAAATTTCAAGCCTCAACCGCCACTTTCAACCATCAACCTTCATGTAGTAGATAGGTATTTTAGATGTTTAATAATATCTTAGGCTCCGACTGGTGACCTTTTCGGGAACACGGAGAACGAATAGGAAATGAACGTATAAGAATAAAATTGCAGGAATGAAAAGGAATGCTTGTTCCTTATCAAATTTAACAAGGAATTCTTTTGTTCTATATTTCTCTAAAAAAAAGGAATGGAGAGGAACAAGAAGGAAAAACTATTCCTTGTGAATAGTGATTTTTTTTAGGAATGATAAGGAATTTAGTGTTCCCTTCCGTTCCTTGGTCACCATTCAAAGCCTTAGTGTATTTTGGCTACGTATCAGAAATTGAGATCATGTTTGGTACAAGTTCTTTTTTGACATTTTGAATGTTTCGGGTTCTATCGGATATCCATTTAATTTCGGATTCGGATAATATCCATAACCCGAAATACCATAAAACAAAATCCATTCAGTATTTATGTCGGGTTCGGATCGGTTCAGATTCATTTTTATCGGATCGGGTTTGATTCGAATTTTCGGGTTCGGTTTATTTGCCCTAGCTGAATCTGAAATGATTAAAGTGTTCATAAATTAGAATACACATCTAGTATTATAATTTTAATGTGTTACAAAAAAAAGTATCATAATTTTGATACTGTTTTTAATTTTAAAGGAAAAAACCCGGAGGATGCTTCAAAGTAATATAGCTTTATAAATTATCTGTAGTTCACAATCAAGAACCTTTCCCAAGATTCCTTATAGTTCTCCCGTTTCGAACAGCCATTGTTACCACTTAAATTCAAAAACGTCATTTATTAGGGAAACAACCATTCTCCGGCATTTCTTCAAGAACCTTGACTCCTTTAACAATCATTCGATCAAAACGTAATGCGTGAAAGCATTTGGCTTTCATTTCGTTTCACCATGTCGTCTCATAATCAGCCAGCATCCATCAAATCACCCTTCTAGCACATTCCAAAGATTAATATGCTGCACGTCAAGAAAGCGGGGAAGAGCCACATCTGGCCACGACGAAAATCACCACTTCCATATGAACATTGATATCATAATCTCCTATTTGTCAAGCTCAATAAAGCGAGAAAGATAAACAGATGAGCATAAGAAGACTAACCTTGAGGGAGGTGGAGGGATCGCCAGAGGAAATGGCTTTGAGTTGAAGCAGAGACTCGTTGAGGTAAGGGATTATGAGCATGAGTATCCTCTTCACATCTTTCTAACTCACTCTAACCCCTTTATACCCCCATTGGAGAGAATGATATATATTCTTCTTGAACAACTTTTATATTGCAAACTCCACCAAAGATCCAGATGCATATGAATCTTTCTGAACATTTTCAGAAGGGTTTCCACCAAAACTCACACCCCTAACTTCAAGTCTGATAGCTCTAAAAGCGGATGATCTAGAACCATGAGATGGTCCATGTAAGGGACCTGCAGAAGGCGAATATACATACAAACAAACTTAAATGATGACACAATACTATCATGAGCTGTCTGCCTTCCCTTACAGAGTTCTTTTCTGGTAGGAAGACTCAGAGGAACATGCCATGTGTCCTTGGACCTCCTATGAGCTCCACACTGATCACCATAAGTGTAATGATGATCTACAAAACCACCTAATGAGCTAGCAAGAAATAAAACAACATTAATAATCAATAAAATCAAAAAATAATGAGAAATCATGAAATCTATATTATTTCCTGGATGTTCAGGAAATAATATAACAAAATTAGTTCCCAAACTTGATGTTCTCCTCTTTAGAAACTTTGTTGAAGCATACAATCTGTAAAATAAATAATGTGTATTAGTGTGATTTGAGACTATTCAAAGTTTCAAATTGGAGATGTGCAATTTAGTAAAAGAGAGAAACCAACTTAGACAATTAAGAGTTTTAGTGTGCAAACAACACACGGTTTCATCCACCCAAGTTTTTAGAGGTATAAGAAAATGATTATATAAAAAAAAACATAGATAAATTAACAAAGCACTAAACTTACATAGTAGTTATGTTTTACTTGAATGCTACTATCTTTTGTAAAGTTCATCTCTTCCACATCAATAATACTCTTCTTTTTTACCAAAAAATAATACTCTTCTTTCCACTTCTTTCTCCTCCTCCTCTTAGTGATCTTCTTGTTCATACTCTTTATGATCGCTATTGTCAATCTGCTCATCTCCCACAATCTCCTTTACAGAATCAGATCCCGCCTTCTTCGCCGTCTTAGCCGTCATCGACAAAATCAAACTCTTATCATTCATGTCACTGAAAATCGATATCCTCGGCAACATCGTAGGAGTAGTTACAGGTTACCTCGTCGGCGTCACTGGAGGAGTCAAGGAGTTGCATATATGGATGTTACGATGATGTAGTTATAGGGAGGAATTACATAGATGTTATGATCCAGAACAATTAATGATGGAATGAGTGAAGATGTAGAGTTAGAAGAAGATTCATTGCTTCATGGGAACCCAAAGATCACTTTCTATTTTGTTAATTTAAGCGATGGATACTACAAATCTCCACTGAAGAGGAGGAGACGGAAAGGCTGGAAAATTCAGACTTTCTTTTTGATGCTGCGATTACATGAAGAGTGAGATAAACGTCTAAGTTTGAATGTTTACCGAAGGGCGGCAGGAGCAGCAGGCAAGTACTTGGTAGGCCAACAGTCCGGCTTTTCATGAATATGGAACCCCCTTAACTAGATTTTAGTGCGCTGAAGAATTCTCTTGTAATTATTTTGTTAACTTATTGGGCCAAGATTTTCTTGGACGAACGTAAGAGTTAGTTTATATGCCCATTTCAAAATTCACTGAACTTGACATCTAAAACGCAAAAAAACAAAAAATTGTGGGACCCGTTTACTGAGGTGGACAGCTTTATATATAAAGTAGGGTTTACTCCGTCCTGGTGAAGCCACCTCAGCGTCCACGTCATGAAGTCGAGTTTTGAGAAGCCAACACGTGTCCTCCTATAACAAAACTATGCGTTTCATTAACTCTGCGTACATTTATATTCTGAGAGAGTTTTAAATGGGTTTTGAATGTGGTCATGTGTTTTAATTATTTAAAGGCTTGATTTCACTTTTGGTTTTGTTTGTTAACTTGATTTACGTTTGTTCATGTATAGATTATCAAATTTTTTATTCCTAAGTTTTTGTGTATCGGTGATGATTTAGATGTTGATTTTTTTGTTTATTCTGTTTGTTACGATCTTCATCAATGTAGTTTTCGACCATAGATTTCCTACATGATTATATTTTTAATTCCTCTTTACAATGTCCTTGCGTTCTGTTTTGGGTGATATTTGTTGGTCTCATGTTGTTTTTTTGTTACTGAGCTGAACAATTGTTTACATTGTTACTATCCTCCTAGATTTCTCTTTGTATGTTTATGATTTTAATTTGTACTTGATTAATTTGTAGAGTTCCTTTCGATGTTGGCTATCGATCGTTTTGGTGATAGTTTATGTGACCAAGAAGCCCACGAAGTGAGCAGGACGTAGCAAAGAGTTTGCAAATGATCCAAACTAAACCAAACGGCCAAACAAATGCCTTCTTCGTTTTCATTTAATCATTGCCTACTGATTCTTAACTTTCATGTGTTAAGTAGTTTCCAAGGATTAAACATTTTGGCTGTCAAAAGATTTTTCATTAGGCTACTGTGAAGTTTACTGAAGGTGAGAAGAGTAGATCTTTTGTCTGTTATTGTTTTTTTTCCATTAAAGTTTCTACTCTAATTCTTTTGTGTGCTGGACTTTTTGTGATCCATAGAAAATATTTATGTGAAACTTTCGAAAAGGAACATCCTATGGAACAAATATACTGCTGCTTGTTGTGAATGACTCCTTTCACTTTGAAGGTTCTTTTATAACTTAGCTTCTTGATCTTGAAAGGCACACTAACATAATTGATAGATGAAGCACCGTAAAGATGGACGCAAAAACAGGTTAAGAAAATCTGTGGGAGACAATGCTCTAAATCTAATAATTTCATTTCACAATAATGCAGAGGAAGACACTTTATGGTGCTAAGGCTGAAAAGTGAAAAGTTGGCTATGAGAAAAACATGAGAGACTACAACATATTATCTGGTAAAACGAGTGTCAATCGAGTGTCAGTTTATAGATTGGTTATTATTTGAATCGTTGACCATATTGAATTGTTATTACTCTAAGGAGGAAGGTCGAAAGGAAGATGAGGCCATATACCATTACAAATGTTGAACTACCGCCGTACTCCACCTGCCATGTTCAGGCTGCCTGTTTCCTCTTCTACGTGGCTCTTGATTTCCTAAGCTTTCGTTCACGTTTTTGCGTTACAATATTACTCTCCTTATCCAAATGTTCTATGTGTTGCTTTCCAAGTTTAACTTAAAAGCCTCTTCACATATACCTTATTTAATATTGTATTACGGAGCAATTCATTGCAGTAAAATTAGTTAGAGATCCAAAGATTACTTGACAAACAAGTTACTAATCAACCACGGAACGTAAGAAAAAAAAAGAACCCAAATCCAACAACATAAGCTACCAAGAAAATATTGAAGTCCCCTACGAATGACGAACCTAAATAAATGACATCTTAGAAAACCCAATCTTCCAAGATCCAAATTAAAACGATTATGTTTTCATGATTGTTTTTAAAGATATGAAATATAAATGTATATCACTCTCTTCTCATTACTCCATATATCGCTCTCTATACAAAAGAGAACTATCATATATAGTTGTAAGTTTTTTAAACAAGAAAATATTACAATTTTTAAACATCTGATTTAAGAAAAAAAACATAAAATATAGAGACTTTTAAATTTAAATAAGAGAGTCCATTGAATTACTTATAGACTAATTGGAAACAAACCTTATAAATAGTTCTAAGTGAATCGAAACATGTAAACAACTCAACCAATTAAACACCGTAACTAAAATTTAATTAATTTTTGTTCATTCTTCTCTTCATCTTATATATAATTTTCAATAAAAACATAGATAAATTTTTTTTGAATCGCATAAAAAAATATATTGAATAATTTAAAATTATATTATATTTGTCTATAGGTTCTTATATATTTTTATAATAGATTATAGAATTTATATATTAAAATAAATATACTAAATATATAATCAAAATTAAAATTTAAACAAAAAACCCGTGCGTAGCCCGGGCCGACCCTAGTTATAATATAGAAGATTAGTCGCGAGCTTCGGTCACGTTCATGTTAAAAAAATATTAAATTGGGTAAAATTATTTGATTTACTTTTTATGACTTTTAAAATAAATTAGAGACTGATCCGCATTCTCGTGCGGGTGTTAATTTTTACTTTTTCTTATATAAATTGGTATTTTGTTTTCATGATTAGTGCTATATATTTTACATGTGTAATCATATAATTAATTGTATAATTTGAATATTTTTAGGTTCCTATATATCAGAATCGAATCCGAAGGATATCAGAGTGGTTTCCTTGGAGATGGAAAATCCGACCGTCGGGTTTTATTAATTTGCAAATTCTTCCTGAACTAGTTAAAAGAATGAAATTGGCTGATATTATGACGATACTCGGTAGCAAATCAGGTAATATGGTTACTTTTGGTTATTTGGTATTTTTAGGTTAATATGGTTACTTTTGGTACAAATATTAGAACATGTTTCAAATGCATTAGTTTTTAGATATTTTTAGGTTTCTATATATCAAAACCGAGTCTATCCAGACTTGGGAAGAACCGACTCTAAACCCACATGAAAATTTATAATACCCGAATGAAGACTAATTTCAAAACCCAAAAAACCCGATACTCAAAAAAGAAAACTCGTAGTTGAACATGTACTCGAATGTCCATGCCTAATTGATTATGTAAACAAATAAAAAAAACTCTTTTTCAACCATTTTGAATTCTTGTCACAAATGAAGCAATTTCATTCAAATATGTCGAATTATTATTGTTAATATGTAAAACAAATGCTGTTGAAATATTATAATAAAGATAATTAATGAAGTAGTTAAAAGAGTGAGAAAAGAAATGTAAGAGTACCCGCAGTTCGATTCCCATTGGCCATCCAAGCTGTCTTAAATGGTAAGAATACGTGACTATTGCGGGACTCGTGAGATTAGTTGGTTGACCTCAGTCGGCGGATCCGCACGATTATCCAAAAAAAAATTAAAAAAAAAATATATTTTGTATTTCTGTAATAAATGATGTTGATTTATTTAGAAAATATAATAAATGAAGTGGTTAGAATTAATTAAAAATAGAATAAAAATCTATAATAAATCAATTAAAAATAGACAAGTATTGTTTTGTACTTCAGTTTTAATAGAACTAGTGTTAAAATACTATGAAGACACTATAGTAAAATAATGAAAACACTATATTGTATATTACATATATTTTTTTTAAAGAAAAATATATTTGTATCCTTTAAGGCGGGAGGGCCGTCATGGGACGTATTGTTAGGAAGAAGTGTGGATTTGGGTTCAGTCAAACTCCAAACGGACTTCGTGTTCCACGGCCCAATAGCTTCCGAAACCTGCACGAAAGAGTCAAGCCCAAGTCTCAGCCCAAGTCTCAGCCCAAGGAAGTCACTCACTACAAGAAAACATATTTTTAACGAGGGCGGTATTCGTTGTAAATTCGTCGTAATTGGGACTTTACGACGAATTAACATCGATACGCGTTTCGTTGTTAAACGCTCGTCGTAACGGAGGTTTCGTCGTAAAGTCCTAGTTACGTTTACGAGGAAGTCAATTCCTCGTAAAGCGGAAGGAAACTATTCGTCGTAATGCCCTCGTAAATGACGATGTAAATACCTCGTAATAGTTCGTTGTAAAAGCCACGTAAGGCTTCCACGTAAAGTCGATGTAAACTTTACGAGAACTTTACAACGACTCCATGTAAATTCCACGTAAACGTTACGAGGACTTAACGTGGATTCTTACAACGAACTTACATCTCCATATTTAAAATATTAATTAATTATAATAATTATATAAATTTTATAAAACAATAATTTTAAAATTTAAAATATTTGAAATAAAATTAAATATGAAACCAAATAATTTTTTTAAAAAAACTATAAATTCATTAATTAAATAGAATTTAAATTTTTTATACAAAACAAAAGAAATTAAAAAAGGAAACTAAAGGCCAACATCATCGTCATCGAAGTAGTTGGCTGAGGGCTGGGCAAGCAAATCCTCGACGGTGTATCTTGCGAATGGTGCATGAGCTGGCACCCGCAAATCGGGATGAACTGCAGCCGGTGGGGCAGGCTGATCCGGGGCGACAGGTGGAGCTGGTGGGGGAGGCATCTGAGATGGAAGAGGAGGAGGGATCGAAGAAACTCTCCGAGATGTGTGAGAGTCCGGAACTGTCCCGGAAGAAGACGATGGACCGCTAGAGGAAGATCCATCGCCAAACAAATCCGCATATGTAGGTGCAGGAGCTGCTGGTCTCGGTCTAGGAGCCATCTAGAAAATTTAAAAAAATTAAATTAATATATATCCTAAACGAATTGTTTAAAATAATTTTCTAAACTAATCATCTAAACTAATTCCGTTAACTAATCACCTAAACTAATTCCCTAAACTAATCACCTAAACTAACCACCTAAACTATAAAAAAAAAAGATAGAGAGAGAAAGTTACCTTAGAGGGGGAGAGGAGTTAGGGGGGAAGATACGAGCAGTGCTCGTCTGAAAGACTTCTCCCATATATATAAAAACGGTTTCCTCGTAACTTCGTCGTAATGTTACGAGGAAGTTACCAGACCCGTGTTTTCGTTTACCACGAAGTTACCAGGCCCGTGTTTTGGTTTACGATGAAGTTACCAGGCCCGTGTTTTTTCATTTACGACAAAGTTACCAGGCCCGTGTTTTTTCATTTACGACGAAGTTACTAGGAAATAGTATTTTATGTTACGACGAATTTACATGGAAATAATATTTTATGTTACGACGAAGTTACCAGGCCCGTGTTTTTATTTACAACGAATTTACGAGGAAAGTATGAAACCCCGAAAATCAAATCCCTAAACCCCAAAGTTATCATCTTTACCATTATCACTCATTCATACTTTCATCCTCTTTATCCAACTAAAACCCTTAACTTCAACAAAATAAATTTTTTTACCTTAAGAAATAGATATTATACAAGACAACTTATAGTACACATACATTAAGTATTTCACCTAAGCAATAAAAAACAACATTGGGTACAATATTTTGTAAAGATAAAAACAACATTTGTTACATATATTACATCATTCTGAATCGTTTGAGTTCTCATCAACATCTGAACAGTCATCGTCGTCACTACAATCGAACTCTTCTTCACGTGCTTCATCTGTCGCATCTTCGGGAAGATCTTCATATTGATGGTTATTTGGGTCGATCAGAAGATTTTCATCAAGTTGTTGATCAGGAACCTCAACTTCATTAATAGCATCTTCTTCTTGCAATGGTGGTTCTTCTCCAGCAACAATTCGTCCACGAGGTGTAATTTTGATAGTAGCCAACCAATTAATCCCAGAACTTCGAAGGCGAGGGTATGGAAGAAAGCTAACTTGTTCCGATTCGACCACTTTACAAGGAATTTAGTTAGGTATAAAGCACACTTAATACACGTTTCGACCAAGTATAACGGTAACCCGATTCGTTGTAAAATACTTGTTAAATTACAACGCCATTACGAGGAAATATAAGGAAATAGGATTCCTCGTAAAGTCCTTGTAACATTACAACGTCTTTACGAGGAAAGATAAGGAAACAGGATTCGTCGTAAAGTCCTTGTTACATTACAAAGCGTTTACGTGGAATTTAATTTTCCACGTAAAAGCGTTGTAACTTTACAACGGCTTTACGACGAATCAGTTTCGTTGTAATATTACATCCGCTTTACGACGAAACTGCTTTTCGTCGTAACGTCGACGTAATCTACTTGTAAATTTACGAGGAATTATGTTCGTTGTAAAACTTCGTTGTAAAGCCAGTGTTTTCTTGTAGTGACTCGAGATAATGAAACGCAGCGTTTCAGAGTGATACGCAAGAGGATGAGGTTGTTATAACAAACTCATGAGCTGGCATCGTCTTCTTAACACGAGAGAGAAAGAAACAATCAAGCAGCAGAGAACGAGAGAGAGAGAGCAGAGACTTAGCTCAAGATTGTGAGGGTGAAGATCGAAGGAGTTGCGAAAGCGGTACACGGTTGGAGATACCATTCCGGCGGCGACTTTCCGATCTCCGCAGAGGAAACGACGTGTGAGCTATAGTTTTCTCTATCTTGTAAACGGTTGAATAGATCTACCATTGTTGTGATCTTGTAAGCTTGATTGAAATGATAGTGAATCATTTGAGGGATGTCGTTCCCTCCCCGGTGAGTAGATCAGCGAACACTGGGTGAACAAAAGCTTTGTGTTGTTCTTTGATTCTCAATCATCAATCTGAAACAGAAGGAATTGATCAATCACTCACATTAAGCAATACAATTAACCTAAAGAATTGGATCTAAACTCTACAAGTGGTATCAGAGCACAAGGTTGGGTGCTAAGGCTTAGAGTTGTATCAGATCTGATAAGTAAAGAGAGAGAGATCTCTTATATGTGATTGCGGCTTTAGCTTTCACGTTGTGGTTGAGATTATCTTGCTTGTGTTGTTGTGGCTGTTGCGGTTACGTCTTCTGTGTGCAGTGAATCTTGAGATCTCTACGGTTCAAGATGGAGCGGAGTCATGGGAAGTTCGAGATGGATAAGTTTGACGGGAAGGGTGACTTCGGGATGGGGAAGTACAAGATGATGGCTCAGCTTGAGGTTCAAGGTCTTCTGGCTGTTATACAAGACAACTTTGTGGTTACTGCAGCTTCTGAAAAACAAGAAGAAGGTGAGAAACCAAAGGTTGATCAGAAGAAGTCCGATAAGGACTTACGAGTCAGAAGCTTACTTTGTACCTGCTTGAGTGACTCAATCTTGAGGAAGATCATGCACGAGCAGACAGCGCTTGGCATGTGGAAGTCCCTGGAGAAGCTGTATCAGCTCAAGTCTCTTCCAAACAGAATATATCTGAAGCGGCAGTTCTCCTACTACAAGATGGAAGAAGACAAGTCAATAGAAGAGAATGTGGACGTATTCTTAAAGCTTATAGCTGATCTAGAGAGTCTGAAGGTTACCATAACAGACGAAGATCAAGCTATTCAGTTGCTCTCTGGTCCTCCTGCTGCGTATGAGCAACTGGTTCACACTCTTCAGTATGGCATGGGTAGAGACACTCTTACCGTATCCGAAGTTATTACCTCGGCATATTCAAAAGAAGCAGAGCTTAGACAGAAGAGATTACTAAACAAGAAGAAATCTACTTTAGAAGGCTTATATGTTGAATCAAGAGGAAGATCATCTAAGCGATCAGATAACGGTAACAACAAGACGAACGGCAGATCGAAAAGCAGAAGTGATCGATCTAAGTCCAGAGGCAGATCAAACAAGACAAAGAAAGGAACATGTTTCTCATGTGGCAAAGAAGGTCACTGGAAACGAGACTGTCCTAACAAAGCTCAAAGATCAAACAGTGAACAAGAAGTGAACTCAACAACTGAAATACAACCACTAGTTATTACAGCAAGCACACATCATTCAAGAAAGGAGTGGGTTCTAGATTCAGGTTGTACATTTCACATAACACCAGACAAGAGCGTCTTATTTGATCTACAAGAAGAAGATGGAAGTCAAGTTCTAATGGCAAACGACACAGAATGCAAAGTAAAAGGCATTGGCAAAATCAGAATCATAAATGACGACGGTACAGAAGTGATTCTTAAAGATGTTCGTTATATGCCAGAGATGAGCAGAAATTTAATCTCATATGGAATGTTAGAGAAGTCAGGATGTAACTATCAAGGTGGAGATTTCACGATAACATTCTATAAAGATGGACAGAAGGTGATCACATGCAAATATCAAAACGGATTGTATTATCTACAAGGAACCGTGTCAAGTGGTGAAGCAAATGTCAGTGTGTCTACATATGCTAAGACTAAGGTGTGGCATTCTCGGCTTGGCCACATGAGTGCAAAGAACATGGAATTACTTGTTAAAGAAGGCTACATTCCAAAGACTGAAGTGGGAAAACTAGAATTCTGTGAAGGTTGCGTTCTTGGAAAATCACACAAATAAAGTTTTCCTACGGCTAAGCATACTACTAAAAGCATCCTAGAGTATGTTCATTCAGATTTGTGGGGTTCTCCATCAACTCCAGAAAGTCTTGGAGGTTGCAAATATTTTATCAGTTTCATTGATGATTTCTCTAAGAAAGTTTGGGTTTATTTCCTGAGAACTAAGGATGAAGCTTTCTTTAAGTTCAAAGAGTGGAAAGAGGCGGTTGAAAGCTATACAGAGAAGAAGATCAAGTGCTTACGCACTGACAATGGACTTGAGTATTGCAACAATCAGTTTGATGAGTTATGCAGAACATCTGGAATCAAGAGACATCGCACTTGTACTTACACTCCTCAACAGAATGGGGTTTCAGAACGTATGAACCGCACCATTATGGATAAAGTGAGAAGTATGCTTGCGGAAACTGGTTTGGGACACAAGTTTTGGGCAGAAGCTACTTCAACGGCAGTGTATTTGATAAACAGGACACCAAATTCAACCTTAGACCAGGAAGTTTGGTCAGGGAACAAGCCTAATTTATCACACTTGAGAAGGTTTGGATGTACTGCGTACGTTCATGTTACTCAAGACAAGACTAGTCCACGAGCCGTGAAAGGAGTTTTCACGGGGTATCCATTTGGAGTTAAAGGTTACAGAGTTTGGATTCCAGAGGATCTTAAGTGTACTACAAGCAGAAATGTTGTGTTCAGAGAAGATAAGATCTACAAGCATACGCAAGATCATAAGGTTACAGAGAGTGAAGGTGATTCAGTTAATCCAGAGAAGCAGACTAAGAAATCTAAGAAGAAAGTTTCATTCAGTCCAAGTTTGGATTTTGATTCAGGGGCCAAGTGGTCCAAACTATGAACATGGTGAATCCTCGGATCCTGGAAACACTAGTGTGTCTCAACAAGATTCAGAGGATCAAGGAAGTTCGAGTGGTTCAGAAAGTGATGATGAAACAGACGGTTTAACGTTTGTTGAAGACAATGAATCTACATGCTCTATTGATAACTACATGCTTGCCAGAGATCGTGCAGAAGACAGAATGTGAGACCACCTTCGAGATATGAAGACGCCAACTTAGTTGCATATGCTTTAGCCGTGGCAGATGAGATTGAGAAAGATGAACCTAAATCTTTCAAAGAAGCTATGAGGAGTAAAGATAGGAAGTTCTGGTCTAATGCTGCTGATGATGAGATTGATTCACTTAAAAGAAATCACACTTGGGATCTAATTGAGAAACCTAAAGATCAGAAGACAGTGGGTTCTAAGTGGATCTTCAAGTTTAAACCAGGCATTCCAGGAGTTGAGGAACCGCGATACAAGGGAAGACTAGTTGCTAAAGGATTCTCACAGAAAGAATGCATTGACTACAATGAAATCTTCTCACCAGTTGTCAAGCACGTCTCCATAAGACTGATGCTTTCAATAGTGGTGAATCGAGATTATGAATTGGACCAGTTGGATGTCAAAACCGCATTCTTACATGGAAACCTAGAAGAGAGGATTCTAATGGATCAACCTGAAGGTTATGTGAAACCGGGAGATGAGAACAAGGTGTGTCTTCTAAGGAAATCATTGTACGGTCTGAAACAATCTCCTAGACAATGGAATCTACGTTTTGACAGTTTCATGAAGAAAGAAAAGTTCAAACAGAGTGATTATGATTCCTGCGTCTACATGAGAAATGTGAATACTCCTAAAGCAATCTATCTATTTCTGTACGTGGATGACATGTTAATTGCTTCAGGTGATTTAACAGAGATTCAGAAGATGAAAGATAGTTTGAGCCGTGAGTTTGAAATGAAAGATTTGGGGAAAGCTTCAAGAATTCTCGGTATGGACATTGTTCGTAACAGACAGAAAGGAACACTGCTGCTATCTCAAGAAGCATACATTGAGAAGGTTCTTAAGAGTTTTGGAATGGAAGATTCTAAGCCGGTCACAACTCCATTGGCGCCTCAATTCAAATTGAAGAGTCTAACCAAGGCAGAGGCATTAGACCAAGCTGCGAGAATGGAGGAAATACTTTACGCGAGTGCTGTGGGGAGCCTAATGTATGCCATGATAGGCTCCCGAGCAGACTTTTTTTTTTTTGGTCAAACGAGATTTTTATAAATGACTACTCTCCATCAAAGGAGAAATTGTTTACAAAAGATGGTAACAAAGCCATCACGGCTAACAAATTCGCTGCCATAAAAGTCAAGCGAAAACATAAAAACAGAAGATAAAAGCAAGTCATTATACATAAGCAACAAGCATTGCTGAGATGTCCTCGTATCTCAACAACATTAAGCCTAAGCAGTGGAATGACGCCAAAGAGCATACTGAACACAATCAGTGATCCAATGCCTGTGATTGATACCACAACTAGTGTGGGATACACAATCTTAATAAGGGCCACAATAGCAGAAGTAATCTGGTACCAAAATGCTGAGCCTTTGAAGAGTACAGAGAGCGCATCATCTGTCGTCCAATCTTCCAATCCATAAACTGGCCGTGCAACACAAGAGCAAAGGTACAAAAGCCATGGTAAAAGGAAGATCGAAATGTGTTTTAAAGAAGTGGCGATAAACAAAATCTGCAACCACATCCAAGAGAAAGTTCTGCAATTTAACGTTAACGTTAAACACTCTATAGCAGAGGAAATAGAACTGATCTGAAACCACGTTCTTGTAGTAAATCTGCATCCAAACAGTAAGAACTCCATAGCGGAGGAATATATATGTAACGAGCACTCCATAACGGAGGAAGTTGGTAACAAGAGCTCCATAACGGAGGAAGTTGGTAACAAGAGCTCCATAACGGAGAGGAGGGTTTGTAGCTTAGGAATCATCAACAACATACGATGTGAACTGAGTAAGATCTCACCAGAGCATTCAACACATCCGGCGGGGCAGGTTGAAGATGGCTCAGATACTTCGCTCCAGAGGCGAGTCTCGTCGATAGCACAGGTCTTAGCAGCATTGGAAGAGAAGTGAAGTGGAAGAGGTTTTGATGGAAGAGGAGGCGGTTTCCAGTGAAGATCTATGAAAACAGGGCCTCGACTTACAGATCTGACGCACCAGAAATAGGAGCCGCAGCACCAGAGAACACGCAGAGCGGAGGAGCAACAGCAAAGCATATGAAGAGCTCTTGAACCCAAGCGATTTGAAGCAGTAGCGGTAACGGCGGAGACAAAAGGAGCAGTAATCGTGGCGGAGACAATAGGAGCAGATAGAGAGACAGACTTGAGACGAGGCATGAGAGTAGGAGACGAATGAAGGCGACGCCGGCGATCTAGGTCACCGCCGGCGTCGATGAAACCAAGCAGGAGCGGCGCCTCGATTTCCGTGGCAGGGAGCGACGAGCTAGGTTTTTTGGCTCCCGAGCAGACTTAGCTCACGCAGTGGGAGTTGTAAGTAGATTTATGTCCAAACCAGGAATGGATCACTGGCAGGCAGTGAAGTTGATTTTGAAGTATTTGCGTGGTGAATCTAAAATCAGTTTAACGTTTGTTAAGAGTTCAGTGTGTTCAATTGAGGGGTTTTCAGATTCAGATTACTCAGCTGATTTAGACAGACGACGTTCAGTTACTGGTTATGTGTTCAAGGTTTAGGGTAATACAATTTCGTGGAGGTCTAATCTACAATCTGTTGTAGCTTTATCGACCACTGATTCAGAGTATATGGCACTCTCCACAGCGACCAAAGAAGCAATTTGGTTAAAAGCAATATGTGAAGAACTAGGTCTACAAACATGCAGTGTCAAGATGCATTGTGATTCACAGAGTGCCCTAGCTCTAGCAAAGAACAAAGTATTTCACGAAAGGACTAAACATGTTGCAAACAAGTATCACTTCATCTGTGATATTGTTGCTCAGGGTGATATTATTCTACACAATATTCACACAAGCAAGAATCCAGCTGATTTCCTAACTAAAGTGTTACCTGGTCCGAAGTTCAGGCTTTGCTCTGAGCTGGTGAACTTGTTCTGAGCAAGAAACGGCTTCGGGTAACAATGTGTCTACGTTATTGGTTACCTCGCAAAAACAAAAATAAATCAGTAAGGTTAGATGTCAACAACACATTCATCAGTCGATATCTAATCTTATCGTTTTCTGAAACCAACTTGGAGAATAAAGAAAGAATTCGTTACCCGAGTATTGGAAGCGAGGTGGAGTTTCTCTGGAGGAGTTCAGTTTCAGGTGGAGTCTCTTCCGGTTTCCTGAAACGAAGTAAAGATCAGAGTCAGTAAAGGGTCCCTTCAGTCACCGTCAGTTTATTAGAAAAGTTTTCAGTGCTCATCATAAGTCAGAAAGGTCAGAGTTTACTTATCTGGGTTCGATGTTGCAGAAAGGTTGAAGCTTTATGATTAGATGGTTGTCTCTGGGGTTGTCAGATTCAGATCTGGTACATGCAGAGTCCGTCGAGGTTCGTCGGTTCATCTTCTTGATCATGCAAAGTGTTCTGGTCAGGGGTTGAGTTGAGTTCTTCGGGTATCTGCAAGAACATACAAAGAAAGGTCAGTCGGTGGAAGATCCGATGAAGTGTTAACCTTAAAAGAAAAAAAAAGAGGAGGAAGAAGAAGGGATACAGAGAGTACCTTGTCGTTATGGGCTCTCAGGTATCAGAGAAGCATCGAAGACGCTCCAGGAGTCGTCGGAAAGCGATGCGAAAAAGCGGAGGCGAAAAATCTCTTTGGAAAGAAGGGAGAGAGACAAGGAGGCTAGGGTTTCGCAGATAGAGAGAGACAGCACTTTGGTGTTATGTCTGAAAGGTGGAGATTGTGGATTTGGGTTCAGTCAAACTCCAAACGGGCTTCATGTTCCACGGCCCAATAGCTTCCGAAACCTGCACGAAAGAGTCAAGCCCAAGTCTCAGCCCAAGGAAGTCACTCGAGATAATGAAACGCAGCGTTTTAGAGTGATACGTAAGAGGATGAGGTTGTTATAACAAACTCATGAGCTGGCATCGTCTTCTTAACAAGAGAGCAGTGTTTTTAAAACCGGACCGACCCGATGGTTGGACCGGATTCGACCGTGAACCGGTTATATAGCCGGGTTGGTCTAGTAATTGGTTCGACCATGAACCGACCACATAGCCGGATTATATTTCAAAGTTATTAAACCAATAAAAACCACTAGACTATCGAAAATCTATAAACCATCTATATAAACAAGAAACTAATTTATATTTATAATATTTTATGTTCAAAATTGATTTATATTTTAACTATGCATCATGTTCACTAATATTACTTTTATATTTACATACTAAAAAAATATTAAACCATATTATTGAACCAGGTTTGACCGTGACCCAAAAATATTTTCGGTTCAGCTTCCGGTCCGGTTTTAAAAACACTGCACGAGAGAGAAAGAAATGATCAAGCAGCAGAGAACGAGAGAGAGAGAGAGAGCAGAGACTTAGCTCAAGGTTGTGAGAGTGAAGATCGAAGGAGTTGCGAAAGCGATACACGGTTGGAGATACCATTCCGGCGGCGACTTTCCGATCTCCGCATTGAATAGATCCACCATTGTTGTGATCTTGTAAGCTTGATTGAAATGATAGTGAATCATTTGAGGGATGCCGTTCCCTCCCCGGTGAGTAGATCAGCGAACACCGGGTGAACAAAAGCTTTGTGTTGTTCTTTGATTCTCAATCATCAACCTGAAACAGAAGGAATTGATCAATCACTTACATTAAGCAATACAATTAACCTAAAGAATTGGATCTAAACTCTACAAGAAGAGATGGTCGCACGGCTAACCGTGGGGACGCCGTGGCTGCACTTCCACTAGGACCTGACTCGATGGAGATACTTACTTCTAAATTCTCCGTACATAATCTTGACACTACCGATCTTGTCGCTTTATCTGGTAATCTTTACATTCCCGTCTTGAATCTTCGTTTGAGACCAAAAATATTGGTCATCTTGCAGATGTATGACCAGGGATCTCAATAGTATTTTGTTTCAATATTATCAATACGAATTATGAATCATAATAAATGTACAGGTGCTCATACCATCGGGAGGGTTCAGTGTGGAGTGATAACAAATCGTCTACACAATTTTACTGGTAACAATGGACAGTCTGATCCTAGCATTGAACCAAAATTCTTAAGAACATTGCGAATAAAATGTCTGCAAGGCAGAAGTCTCACCGCGAGGGTCAATCTTGATCCTACAAGCCCTGACTCATTTGATAACGACTATTTCAAGAACCTTCAAAACAACCGTGGAGTCATTGAATCAGATCAAATCTTGTTCTCTTCTAAAGGAGCACCTACGGTGTCTTTGGTGAATCGTTTTGCAAAGAGCCAACGTAAATTCTATAAAGCTTTTGCGAAATCAATGATCAAGATGGGTAAGAGCATATCCATTGGTTAGAACCCTTGATGGGTTCTAATTATTAGTTTAATTATTAATTGTGTACTTTATAAAGTTTAGAACCTTTGTTAATGTAATTAGTTTTGTCAAAGTCTAATGGGAGAACCTATTTGAGGTTCTTAATTTTTTTTTTGTTTTAAAGTTGAATTATTAAATTCAAATTTTACAAAACTTATAAATTATATGATTTCATAAAAGGAAAGAACAAAATATTATTGTTAAAGTAATTATTTTACATAAATTTGAAAATTCAAAGATGCTGTGATGATAAATTTGACATTAATAAAACCATACTCAATTTCAATTTCAAACGCCATTTGACAAAATATTATCTTTCAATATAATTTCAAAAACGTCTAATGATCAAGAACTACTACAAGCTAATGCTCAAACAACATAACCATAGTAGAGTTGAAAATGACTCCAACATAATCATACATTCAAAGAAGTAGATGGTACCTTTGTTCAGATACTGAACCAGGAGCTTGTGTCGCATAATCACTTGAGGAATTCATGGCACCGATATAAATTTTGCTATCTTTATTACCAGCATAGAAAAATGATGTTTGTAGGAATTCAACGCAAGTGCATTGATGGCTGCAGGAAAGATGATGTTTCTCAACAGTTTCTCCTTGGACAGGCTCCAAACCTAACCAAAGGCCATGAAATTTAAAAATCGCTTACACTTTCATCGCAAGTTAACAAAATGCATATAGATTACTAGTCCTCCAAACAAGTGCGTACCTTGCAAGTACAATCTTCTGAAGCAGTAACTAGCAGAGCATTGCAGCCACCATAGTCTATGACAATGTCGGTTACAGAAGTTGTATGCTCATTAAAATCGTGTTCATAAAAAGTGCTCCCTTGCTGCTGCCTCTGGATATCATCAAACAACCTAACTAACCAGCAAGAGTCAAAGCATAAGAATATAAAGTACTTAAAATCAGAGAGAAAGAAGCAAAGAATTAACCTTATAAGAGACCATACTCTAATATAACCATCTTTAGACCTTGAGACCAACAAAGAATCGTCTCCAGAGAACAACAAGCATGTCACTGATTGGTAATGGCCATGCCACTTCTTAAGAAGTTTCCCACTCGAAACCTAATCTCACACACACTATCAAGTAAGCTTCATCACACAAGAAGTGAAATCAAAACATTAGAATTTGTTACTCTTTTACCTCCCAAAGAAAGATATCTCCAGAGGCTCCACCACCAACGATGTAAGTTCCTTCCATGTTAGCTGCAAGAGCCGTTATTGATTCCAAAGGGAAGCTCTTAACTTCAGCTTGAGGCTAGCAATTAAAAAAAGAACATCTTTTTCAATCTCAAAAGAGAGAAACAGAAAGTGGGTTTATGTCGGATAAGGAAAAGGAAGAACCTTGTTCCAAGACAAGAAGAAAATGGAGCCGGATGAACCGGAAACGTTACGGAGCTGAGAGGCGGCGAGGAATTTATCTCCGACGGCGGTGAGGCCGTGTGCGGGAGAGGCGCACTGCTTGAATCTGAGCTGTTCCGTTCCGGTTTTGAGATCCGAGCTTCCGATTCCGTTATCGATTGACGATAAGCCTATTACAGAAATCTCCATAGATATTCACAGAGAGAGATAGAGAGAGGTACGATTGCATAAGACTATTATCCTATACCAAGCTGCCACGTTAGGGGTTCTTAGCAACTCCACAAATCCCATTTTAGACAGCGGTTCTGTCTTTTTTTACTTTTTTCATTTATTTTTTTTGCTTTTTTTTCTAAGAAACCCATGTTTGCAATCCTCTGTTGGAGGTGGTCTAATGTAAGGATTCTCACAGGAACCGATGGAGAGATTCGTAGAGACTGTAGACGAGTCAACTAATACGGTTTTGCTCAATTGCATCATCAAGGGATAAAAAAATTTCGTGTTGATAATACTTAATAAGTTGTGTTTGTTCTTTTCCATACAGTTGTTTATCTCCGTTTGATTTTTTTTAATATATTAAGGTTAACATGGCCATTATTAATTTGTTCACAGTGATTGTAAATCATACACAGAGATATCAATGAGAAGAGCGTCAACAAAGTAATTAAGCTTCTGTAAGCCAAAGAAAGCAAAAAAGTGTTGAACGACGTCGTTGAAGTGGAGATGGTCTCATGTAGTACATATACAAAGCTGTGCTTTGCTGCAGTACAACACAAGAACACCGGTGTTTAGTACTTGCAGAAACTTGGATTAAATAATAAAGAATAATACATTAACAATGTTTTCTTTATTACATTAGTCACGTGGAAACTATTTTAAACTTTAGCTAATGATAGTTTAAAAGTTATTACACATCAGCAACGTCAAAAATACGATTTAGCACCGCTCGTTAATCGTACACAGTCGTACAAACACAGACATTGTACTGCTTTCAGACAATGTCTTATAAATTACATGTGTAGTTCCATGAGGATAAAACAGAGCAATAAATTATTTTTCCCTGGAATTGAATGAACATCATTGAGTGCAGCGTTGATGTGATTTACTTTTTTTATTGTTGAATGGATTAAAGCAATTTACATCAATGTTGGCTCAATTATGTTTTTTCTGATTTTCAGGATCATAGGAAAACAACATTCACATTTTTTTTTATCATTTCACTCCAGATTCAAATCTCTTTTTCCATTTTTGAGTCTTACAACAAACTTTCACCATACAAAATAACTTAGAAAAAGCACCGAAAAGGATTCAGAGGATGATTGTTTGCAGATTCTGCAGTAGTTTTTAGTTTTTGTTCTTTTAAAAACCACTTTTTAGCCGATCAAGTTTTTGGAGAAATAGATTCCCTATAATTTAAGAAAACTGGTTTTTGACACAAATTGTTATTTTATAAAGAAAAGCTAGAAACCACTTTTTCCAAGTTTCTACAACAACATCACGTTAGATTTTTATCTTTTAACTTTCTTATAAAATAATTTTATTTTCTTAATCAGCATTTAACAAAATGAAATTTATATACAAGAACAAAGTTCTCGTACATGTAACTAAAAGAAGTTCAAAAATATTTGTTTCATAAATAAAAATGCTAACTACTATAAACAAATAATTTTTAGAAAAAAAATATTTTTAACATATATAATAAAAATTATAATTTATATTCAGAAAATCTTTTAAATTTGTCATGAAAACTAAATTAATTATTTAAGCTTACTTTATGTAAAATTTGCATGTTTTGTTAATAATCTATTAGTATAATTTTATTTAAAAATGTGATATATTCTTTTAGTAATTGTATGTTTCTTAAGGAAACAGATTTTAGTTATAAGTTAAAAATTTAAAAATAATAGAAAACTAAAATAAATCAGTAGTCAATTTTTTTAGGAAAACAAAAAAGCAAAAAAATAAAATTCAGAAGCTACTTTTTGTTTTAATTAAATTTGGATTTTTGTTATTATTATTTTTTTCAACTTCAAACAAGTAATAAATAAAATATATTAAAATCAAAACTGAAAAATCATCATCCAAACTATTGTGAAAACTAAAACAACAGTAAAATCAAAATTAAAAATTAAATTAAAATACTTTCTTAAATTAAAAAAATAATCAAAAACTAAAAACTGAAAAATCAAAAACCAAAAACTAAAAACCAAAATCCAAAAACTAAAAACCAAAAACCAAAAACCAAAAACTAAAATCTAAAAACCATCCAAACAATTATGCGAGGTTGGTCTCTTTAACATGTATTTTTTTAAATGAAAAATCATAGCTTTTTCATACTTTATGCTAAGAGTGACATTAAAATTATTATATTTTCAAAATATTGTCACTGTTTTTAAATCGAAAGTGAACAACTTTATTAATAAGATTAACGTCGCACTAACGTTCAAAAAAAAAAGATTAACGTCGCATATTCGAATCTCTATTGGGTGCATTTTCTTAAGTTGTTTTGTATGTTGAAGGTGTGTTGTTAGAATCGAAAATATAATAATTGTAAATGTTCTAAACGACGTATAGGAATAAGAGCATCTCCAAAAAGATTCTCTATTATTGAGTTTTGCAAACTTTATATTTGAAGTTTCAAGGTGTTCTTCTCCAAAAGCAAAACTTCAAATTTAACTTCAAAATTATTTATAATTTACACTATGCTCCTTATATTTGTCATAATTAATATAAATTCATAAAACTTTTGTAGATAACTAGCACTTATATAAAATATTATAGTAATATTAATTAATAAAATATTACACTAAAATATAAAATTATAAATTGAAATACATAATTAAATATTAAACTACAAGACAAATACCACATTATTACATAAAATTATTTTAAAACGCTCCATTATTAAGTTTCTTTTGTAATATTTTTGTTGTATAATTCTACTTTTAAAATATTATAAATCTTATTTTGATTTTTAAAAAAACTTCTATATGTAAAATTTTAATTTATAGAAATAAATTTGAAATATTTAAAGTATACAAAAGTTTTAAAGGTTAAAATTATAGAAGAGAAAATACTTAAGAATCATAAATGTGATGTATAATTAATTATAAGGACCAAAATGCAAATAAAAAGATAAAACTTCAAATTTAGAGTTTTAAGAAGTGAAACTTCAAATAAGATTTAACACATGATATCTGATGTGTCTTTCAAAGAAAAATATAAACCATATAAATCCAAAATTTAAGTTTGGTTCGTATACAACCTTGTTGATTTTTTTATATCTACGAATCACATAACAACGTTTATAACTTATATATATATATATATATATATATATATATTTGAAAATTTTAACAAAAAAAATTGTAGAAATTAACAACGTCATATGTGTAGGAACTAGGAAGTAGTTAAGTTCCAAATACACTTGTTTTACTTCGTAAAGTTTTCACATTATATATTTGAAAATTTTTAACAAAAAAATTGTAGAAACAACGTCATATGTGTAGGAACTAGGAAGTAGTAAGTTCCAATACACTTGTTTTACTTTGTAAAGTTTTCACATTTCATTGTTTGTTCTGCCACACAAAAAAATTGCAGCTTATATTAAGTTGCAGTATTTCAGAACTACTACATTATTATTACTAGGGGCATAGCCTCGTGAGTATTGTTGTTTCTCTAGCTAAATCTGTTGAGATGATGTCATGTTTTGTTGTAGTCCTTAATTTTGTAAGATTTATACCGTAATAGAATTGGAGTGGGATGGTGAAGTGGGGTAACTTTTTTTTGTGTGTTTTGTGTCGTGAATCAAGTAAAATATGTCTGATCTAAATGATTAGAATACTTGCTGAATATTGTTATATTAAAAATGTGATTGTTATTCATGTGGAAATCACGAAACCATGGTTTTTCTTGCAATACACGCAATACAAGCTAATTAGTGTATTTGTTTCCTCTTAAAATGATTGTTTTAGTCTTCTTCTATATGAGTATTTCCATGGGTTCTATGGCAAATCTGGAAGTTGAGGAACGCGATGGTCTTTGAAAATGTCCAATACAATCCCATTTCAATCATTTCAAAAGCAGAGGTAGAGGCTGACATTTGGTTTGCTACCAATAGCCCCTCGGGAGGCGTTGAAAGAAGGAAGACGAATGTTGTTCAGCTAGTCGGGGGTTGGCAAAGTCCTCCTCGTGGGCTGTCAAAATGTAATACCGGTTCTTATTGGGATGCTATGAGAAAGATGAGTGGTGCCTCTTGGATTATTCTTGACCATTTGGATTCAATCTCTGTTCATTGCTTCATTCGTATTCTAGTGTAAACTCTGAAATGGAAGCGGAATTACTTGCAATGTTCTAGGCTGTGGACATCATGCAAAGTATGAAGTGGCACAACTTCATTTTTGAATCCACATCCACCTTTGCAAGAGTGGTATGCTTTAGCTTCCCGTGGCCTGGTGCTCTTATATCTGAAATTATTCCTCGCCTTCATTCCTTTGGTCGATGGAGTATAGAGCACGTCACTAACAACAGTAACAATGCAGCTGAAGCAATCACTGTCAAAATAAATTTTCTTATCAGATTTTAAATGAGCTTTTAATATAAATAGATATTTTTTTGATCAAATAAATATCTATTTAGTTCCATTTAGTTTAATAGATTTTGAATTGGTAGTTCGACTAAGGCTCATTTATTAAATGGAGTTTTCCTTAAAATTAACATAGACCTTATTAACCTGTGTAACTTAATATTTTTTAATTAGTTAAAAAGATTTTAATTAAAAATAATCTAAAAATATATATATATTCTAAAATCATTTTTTCAAAATTTCGTTTTCCATTTCTTCAATTTTTTTGTTTTCTTAAATAAAAAATTAAGTTTGTTTTCAAAAAACACTCTTTGATTTTTTTTCTTAATAATTTTAATAATTAGAGTTTTTATTCCAAATAATATCACTTTAAATGGATTTAAACATTTAAATATAATATTTACGAATCTGAATACGCCTAAACATGTTTTAAAAAATGAAATTTAAAATTTCATGTAAAAGCTCCATTGTAGAATTGATTCCTAATGATTAATCAAGAAGACACCTCTTTAGGACACATGACTAACACTCGCTATTCTGTTACATCTTAGCAGTGTTAGCAGTGTAGAGTGTGGGAATTGTATGAGAGAAGTTTTGAAGTTGTTGTATTTGCAACCGACGTAGATAACAGCATACCATATTTTCATATGCTATGAAGGAGTTGTACGATCTTCAATTACACTCATTTTCTTGTTAAACTAATTTAAGAAGAGGAACTTTGGTTTAAAAACACTTAAAAACTATTTACTTCTCACTTATAGGTTTATTAGTTTGTCCCGCTCTAGTTATCTTGCTCGCCTAGTTACTCATGAGATTTTTCTTCTTTAAAAAAGTTATCCACATTTTGTTTCTCCGTTAAATTTGCTATTTTACTAATCAGATTTTCTATTTATTTAGAACTCAGCGGTGTGATTTAACATGACAAGGTTATTTAAAAGACAGAATTGAGCCTTAGGCCAGCAAAAGTTGTAGCTTATTCCTTTTGTGATGTGGATGTAATGTGTATTTAAGCATGAACAAACCAGACATTTGTTGTGACAAATTACAAATACCCATCAAGGTCCCCTTTATTAATGTTGCCAAATTACTACACTCCCACTGGAAGCTTGATTGAAGGTAACTAAAAAATCAAAAAAAAAAACTTAAAACATAGGAAAAGAGTAGTAGCTGTAGCTTATTCCAGAGTTTGTAGAATAGGGAAGCAAATCTAAGTGGGAACAAACGTTTGCTGAACTTGCTAGGATAACACACGTGGGCGTTTGCGGCTCGTCTCTTCGGCTCCAAAGTTAAGTGGTATTGGTGGGGATCAACTTCCATTATGTTTGGAGTCTCATCACCGGAATGCGTGCAGAAGCGTGTGGTTCCTTAGATTGGAGATCCATCTGAGGAGGGTTGCTACTACTTTCCCCCTGAAACAATGATGATCACGTGGGTCAATTTTGTTTAACCGCGTTACAATGTATTCGTACCTCACGTAGCCTACCTCTGACTGAGTTTGAGGAACAAATATCATCACTGATTGCAGACACTGTGAAGGTCCGGTGTCTGGGAGTGAAATTATAGGGCGTTATCCGAATTTGGAAAAGGTACTGCTGCCCATCAAGATCCCGCAAGGCAGCTTGAAAGCTCATACCCTCCACTGCCATTAACCTGTCGCAGTTGTAAAAGTTTTTAAATGACAATTAACTATAAACAGGTGAGAAGCAAGAGATTAAATAAGTGTAACTATGGACGTTAACCTCCTCAAGAGCGACTGTGGTTACATTTTTTTTTTGTCCTCTTGGACTGACAACAAACGTATTACTTTTCATGGCCATCGTCAACAGCCAACTCAAAGTGATACATGAGGAGTTTACGTTTACTTCCAAGTCTTATTAAACTTGGATAGGTATGATTATGTAGGACTCTTTGTTACCTTAAAACCCTGGCGATCTTGGGTGATACACATTTCTTGCGGTATAGAAATAGAGTTTTGGAAACCTGGTTGTTTGACGTGGCTATGTACGTGTGGAGGCCTGCTATTGAAACATGTACGTGGGAAAGCCTTGGTTGGTGCAACACCCAAGATGTGTCCAAAGATATATTTTAGCAAGCATGCCATATAGTTATAGCTAATATTGATTGGACAACAGACAGCAGAAGCGATGTACAAATGAAACGCAGTTGGTTATCTAAGCGTGGGTTAAAAAGTAGAATAATATGGTGATGCTCTGTTTGCATAACACTTTACACTGACCTATTGGTGAAAGCTTCGATGGCAAGGATGTTGGTGTCCAGATAAAATTTGGTCGCCGGGGTGGAGTTCAAATAGAGTACCTAACATAACCGAGTGTGCGTTAGTGAGTGAGATTTACACATAGCTAGCAATATATTTGCATAGAAAAGATTGACCATCTGTATATGCACAATGTGAAATATAGGTGAGCATACCTCCAAAAACTTTGGGATTTGGTTGGAAGATGAAAGGGCTATCCGTTCTCTTGTACATATTAGTGCAACGTCCAACTTCGAAACCACCAACTTCCACAATGGCACCTGCTCGTAAAGCTCCATGGTATTCATTAAGACGTGCAGCTATAATCCATGGATCAACAGAGAAAAAAGTATAAACCATTTGGGTTTCAATGTTGACGATCCGGTTATGAATTAATAATTTGGTGTTAGGGTTATACGTTGTTACCTTTTCATCAAAGTGATACCCATGAATTATATGTTCTTCTTAACGTTAGGTGAATCCTAGAATCGGAGAAAAAGACCAACAATCTCCTGAGAAGAGCGGCCAAGTTCAAGATCCTAAATCTGGCGGACGTTACAACAACTGGAGCAGAGATAACATCACCGACAGACAGTCATCTTCGAATAAATGGCTAATGATTTCAACCGGGAGATTATCAGAATGAGGATATGATTCAGATTCGAAACCAAAAAAAAAAAAAAAACTCAGATTCAGACAAGAACTAACGTACATATTCAATAGCGGAGGCATCGATCTTAACCTTAGATCGCTTGGTAGGGTAAGCAGATGATGAAGACTGTTCAGGGGATGAAGAAGAAGAACAGAAACGCTTGGAAAGGGTAGGACTTGTCTAAACCATATCTCGCGAAATCTAAAATATTAGAGAGATTTTATGTTATTGTGGGACCCATAAACATAAAGGAGCCGGTGACGTGGATGGCCTCAAGAGAGAACAAAAACGGTCCTATTATAACTACAGCTTTTTCCGGGCTACGCCCGGATTTATTTTCATTAATTTTAAAATAGTATGTTAGTATATTTAAAGTATAAATTACTAAAATTAAAATTTAATTATTAGAATGCAAACAAAAATAATTATAAAATATATATTATATTATCACAGTAGAAAACACATGTTAAAATCTCAATCATTTTAAAATTTTGATTTCGTAACTCCTCTGTTCATCATATCTTTCTGATTCGTATTGTATAATTAGTGGCTAAAAGTTTAAGTTCTTACCAAGAAAACTAAACTTTCTAGAAGTATGCATGAAAAATAAAATGGGGTTGCTGAAATTTTCTTCCAAATTCAAAAAAGTTAGATACAATAAATATTTTCTTTTGTAAATACCTTGATAACAGGCAAAAAGATAATTTCTTATTGAATATTTTTCTGAAATTTCATAAATGTTGAAAAAATATAATAGTTTTTGAAGGTGATTGGTAAGTACTCTGAATGCTTTCCACACTTTTTCACAACTAATCTAATTTACCAATCATGCTTTAAAAAAATAATTTAAATGTACAATTCAAAAGTTAAACTGAAAATATATTGGCTATGAAAATCATTTTTTAAGAACTTATATTTAGTGCTTTGAAAGTTATTGATATAAATATACATCAATAGATTGTACAGCTACAACATATTTTTTTACAAATTTACAGCTTATCTAAAGCAAATAATTAAGTTTGCAGCTACAAAGACTAATTATCTCCACTAAATATTATTTTCCTTTTGTCGTTCTCTGCTAAATATTATCTTTTAAAATATTATTCGTTTTCATGAGATTCATATTTTTCATCATCGATTTCCAAGAACAAAGATAGAAGATATTATAGATATAGATATTAGATACGTGAATTCTCCTATTGACTCCCATTAAGGGAAAAAATACATGTTACATTCGAAATAGTCTATTTACATATAAATCAAAGATTATTTTGTTAAAAATAATAATTAAGATCTGGGTTGTGATTTTGCATCCAGTTAAATAATTATGAACTTTTTATTGAAATAATTCAAAAATTAACGCCCAAATTACATATTTATGTTATTAAATTAAAGGAATTCTAATTTTACCATAATATTTGATATATTTTCTAAATTTATTTAAAAAAATAACAATTTGCATAAATACCTTAAATCTGTGATGGAAATAAGACTAATTTTCTTAAATCATTTATAAATGTTTAAGAATCATTTATAAAACATTTATAGAAGTGTTTGAAATAATATTAAAAACAGTATCTAAAGTATGGTATTTTAAGCAGTTGCTCATTAAATTTGGATATCCTTTTCTATTGTGTTTTTCATTTTTAATTAAAATTCTTAAAATCCTTTGTACATATATCGTTTACAAATTTTGTCAGAATATTTACAAAAACTTCCTGGTTTTGTTAGCTCCAAGTTTTGAACATAATTTTTCCCCGTCAGCATAGAATTTGTATTATTATAAAATATTCATAATTTTGAAATATAAAAAATGAGTAACTCACATTTAGGCACTAAAAATGGGAAATGTAATTTGGCCCTCTTATCTTGACATACTATACAGAATCAAAGCTTCTCTGTTCTATTTTTTAATCCTATACAAAGCAAGAATCATTTTCAACATCTATATGTTTTCATTTTGTTTCATACTATACAGAATCAAAGCTTCTCTGTTCTATTTTTTAATCCTATACAAAGCAAGAATCCTTTTCAACGTCTATATGAATCCTCTTTCCATCTCTCTCTTTCTCTGTTTCATCAGTCAGTGGACACTGCACCAAAACAAAGGCTAAGGTTTGGTCTGGAAGAGAACTGTACCATAAGTAGAAACTCTGTATACAGTTACATTCCAATCCATGTAGTCTACTCCATCCCCCGATTGCAAAACGTAGCCCGTCGTTATCTGGATATCGCTGGTCAATGGCATTGCGGATGTCTCTTATGGTTTGGTTTGATCTAAAAGGAAGCTCCAGCGCTGTCCCAATCCCATCTGCCAATCTGATAGATATCATAACAGTACTTGGCGCAGTTTGTGTCTCCACAGTTGTCCTCCTGTCTCGGTTAGCAAAAGGATCAAGGACTGTTTCCGCGCTTGAACCTTCCTATACAGCCTTATCCTATAAAGTGAAGTCAACAAAATATTCAGAAGTGAAAATAGAAAAGCAAACACCTTATGTAAAGCTAAGACCAGAGGAAGAGAAGGGTTACATACATCCACTTGAGATGACGCCATGCCAGGAATAGCCACTGTAAAGTCTCCTTCACCACCCTCTTCAAGTGACTTTTGTGTCTCCGTGGGGCCACTTGAAACATATGAATCATCAAACTGTGATTGTGAAGGTAATGATCCCATCGATGGAAGAGGCGGATCTCTGTTCTCTATCAAACCCATATTAGTGATCCTGAAAGAAAAGGAGAAAGAGATATAATACTCTAGAAACCAACATTCAGTGGTTTACCTAGAAGAGCTCCCGGTTTCAAATTCTTATGAATCCTCCTGAACTGGCGTTGTTTTATCCTCTTCCACGAGACAGGAGAAGGCTTGGTCTATATTCCAATTGCTGGCTGTAAGGTAAATGGTTGCAACATCTCGAGTAACTACTCCATCAGCCGCATCACGAATATATCAATGAATTCATCTTGTTTCAGCGAATTCAGCAGCTCCCTAGTTTGTGTAGGACTTGAACTTTCCTGAAATGCAAGCAGTGTATGCATCAACATTGAGTTCCATTCTCGGCAACTCAAAGAAAGAGCAGCAAGAGACAATAGGTTGTTTGCTAAGTTTATGTTTAGCTTGATGAACCATGTGATGGCAGGTGCTGCTGTCTCTGCGGTTCAGGGTTTCGAGCAGCACGCGGTGGAGGTGGTGGACCAAGAGAGGTTCTTCTAGGCGACCTGGATCTGCTCCTGTGAGAGGTAGAAGAAGTTTTAGCCTCGCCTTCCTCTCTAACCTTGTGAACAGCATCCAAACCTTTCCTCAAGATTAATCTGTCCTTCCCACTGACGATAATGAACTTGTCATCCATTTTGATCTTGCAGCCGGTCTCGCTCTCAATCCTTTCCACAACTTTCTCAGTAAACAAATCTCTAACGTTCTTGTCCCTAGCTGGTACCCTCTCAAGGAACTCCTGAGACTTTCTGTTGGCACCAAGAGTCGATGGACATCCCTAAATAAGAGACTACAATCAGTAACGAAGTATACAGACTACAAAAAAGTAAGTAACTTCAGAGGATAGTTACCTGTGTGAAATGACCAGACTCTCCACATATCTTACAGATCATTTCCTCTTCTTTCCTCTTCTTCCAGTTCCTCTCAGTGGCTTTGGACTTAGCCTCCCAAACCTTAGCCTCTCGGCTGATGAAATCAGTTGGTACGGAGTTGGGGTCAGGGAGCTCCTGCTGCTCTTCTTCTTCATCACATTTATCTTCAGGCAGTTTAGGTTTTTCTTGGACATTGGTGGTTACAGTAACTTGAGGACCTGTGTACTCCTTGTAGATTTCACTAAAGTCGTCATAAATATCTGGGTCTTCTGACCTTGTGCTTTCCATCTGAATACAAACACAATCACAACTCTCTCTCACTTTCAATTTCAATTTCCAAACACATCCAATAAGAACTAAGTTCATCGATCACAAATACGATTTGTACATAGCTCAATGCAAATCATATACACAGAATCAAAGAGCGGCTAAGAAAGCGAATGGGAAGAGTGAATCTAGATTTCTTGGAGTAAGGTTTCTATCGTTTACCTTTCGAAGCGCGAATCAATCAGTGGCAACCACGTTTCTCGTGAAGGTGACTCTGTGCTTGAATCTTGGTCAACAGCCATACCACAAAAAAAAAAATTTGATCATATAAAAGACAGAACAAAACACTATCAGAAGACAAAAGCACCCTAAATCAAGAACACACAAAGACACGTTAAACCATAAATCAAGAACAGAAAGATATGCTAAACCGTAAATGAAGAAATGATGACCTAGCAGAAGGAGGGCTCCCGATTCTGACATTCGTCGAGGTATTACGAAACGGCGGCACTTTACTCAAGACGTCATGCATCGTATCGGCCGATCCTTCATTCCCTGGGAACCCGTGCAGATACCACGTCGTGTGATAATGGCACCGGCTTCGACTTCTTCTCAGGTGTATCATACCCGTGCAGATTCCTTGTTGTCGCTGAGGTACTTTGTTGCGTCCGCCATAGACGACGATCCATGAGAAAGTTCTATGAATCTCGCGATCTTCTCGTTCTCCTTTGTTCCTCCGCCGCGGTTCTCTGGTTCTCAGACGGAGGTTGAGTCGGTGACGGCAAGGTTTTCTGCGGCAAGCCTCCATCGATTCGTGAAACGTAGTAAACAGAGAAAAGGGGATCGAAGATCGATTTTGATAAATTAGGGTTGGTTCTTGGCGGAAAGGGAACTTCAGCGAGTCAAAGGCTTCCCGTACTTTTCGATTCCGAAATTATCGGGCCTGTAAAATGCGAGGCCCAAATGACACGCACGGAGTGCGAATATCTGATTCCCTATTGGTTGATTTTTTATGCTGACGTGGACATGCTCAATGGAGCTCATATATCCCTTTTAATATAGTATAGATATAAACTAGAGATTAACCCGGGCTACGCCAGAGATTTTTATTTTTTTCTAATTTAAGTTGTTAAATTATTTATATTTAGGTTATGATATATATTTATATAAATGTTAAGATGCATGTCATAATTAAAATTTATTTTAAAATTTTAACACGTTAAATTAACATATTTTTTACTATTTAAATATTTTTTTGTAATTTTTTTGGCTATCTAGTTATCATATTTAGCAAAACTATCTGTTGAGTGTTGGAATAAATGTTTTAGACATTTAATTAAACTGCAGAGTATTTTCGGATCGACCACATGCTCAACAATCGATCGATCCGTAAAAAGATGGTCGATCTCCTTGGCCAGGTAAGTACAATTTTAGCAAAAATATCTTTGATTTTCAAATATTAAGTATATAACTATTCTTTTGAATATTTTTTTTTTGAATTGTATTTTTTGATTAAATTATTGTATTATAATGTTTATGTAAATATTTTTTGTGATGTTTGAATTTGTGATGTTAGTATACTTAACCTAGATGATATTGATGTTTAATAATTTATATTTTTCTAGAAATAGAAAATAATGATATATCAAAACATATCTAATACTTGTTAAATGATAGTATAATGTAAATTACATCCATTATTTGAAAATAACCATTTGTTGTTTTTATTTTTTTTTAAATCAGAAATTTTTTTTATTTAAAAACATTATTCATATATAATATAATAGTTTAAGTTTGGAAGATTAATATATATATATATATATATATAAATTATGTATATTTTTAAAAAATAATTTAAGATATTATATATTGAGTAACTGAATAAAAGCTGAATTTCTTATCTTGAAAATGAAATATTTATATTTTTGTCTTCATGTTATACTCACCAATCCAGCATTGATATTTATAACTCAGTATGTTTTTTTAAAAAACTTAGTTTTAAGTAATAAACGAATTTAATAAATTAAATTCATCACCTATAATGTTCTGTAAACTATATTTGAAAATTCTCTAAAATTATATTTTAAGCATAATATTACTATTATTTAATTTAAGTTATTTTAAGCATAATATATGCTAAACCAACTTAAATTATATTTACAATAGGATCATCCTAAACCGGTTAATAAACCAAAAACAATACTAAACCAACATGAACCAATACCTGATTCGGCGAGGAAAGAAGTGTTTCGGGATAAACGCTTGAATGGTTATTAACTGTAATGGTTTGATCATAAAAGAGTAATATGAATATTAACAATAAAATTATGAATTAGATTAATTTAATTGAGTCTATGAAAAACAATTCAATTCTCATGAATAAGTTTGGCTTTTGGAAGTTCCGGGTTTTCCAACAATGAATCCACCTATCAAAAAGTTCGTTGTTATAAAAAATCTCCTTCAAGGTCATTAAAGGTTTTTGGGACGGCAAGAGTTGATGATGAAACCATTTTTTTGCTCGAGTGCTTTGAAGTTTTCCTTAATAGTGTGAGGTTGATGTTGATGGAATAATGAATTTTATAGGGACTTTCTTGATGTAAAACTATACATTTTTTTTAATGTGGTATTTCCATTTTTATATAATTTACTACCACTTTAAGATAGATGTACATTTTAAGATAGATGTTTAAATCTTAAAGTACCTTTTTCCATTTTTTAAAATGTTTATTTCCATTTCTTATATTTTTTATTTACGTAATATATATATTTATATATTTATATTTTATATTTTAAAATAGATATTTAAATCTTAATGTACTTTATCCATTTTTTTAAAATTGTGTATTTACTTATATTATATATTTTACATTTTAAGATAGATGTTTAATGCTTAATGAACTTTTTCCATTTTTTTAAACAAAATTGTGTATTTACTTATTATTATATATAATTCATATATTATATATTTACATTATTTAATTATTATTTATTTTCCTGTATATGTATTTCCATTTCTTGTCCTTTTTATTTACTTAATATCTCTATTTTACATTTTAAGATAGATGTTTAAATCTTAATGTACATTTTTCATTTTCTTTAAATTGTATATTTCCATTTGTTATACTTTTTATTTACGTAATATCTATATTTTAAATTTTAAGATATATTTTTAAATCTTAATGTAATTTTCCATTTTTAAATTGCGTATTTACTTATATTATATATTTACTTATTATTTATTTTTCTTTATATTGTGTATTTATATTTCTTATACTTTCTATTTACTAATAATTTTATATTTTAAGATAGATTTACATTTTAAGATAGATGTTTAAATACTAATGTACTTTTTCCATTTTTTTAAAATTATGTATTTCATTTTCTTATACTTTCTATTTGCATAATATCTATATTTTACATTTTAAGATAGATGTTTAAATATTAATATACTTTTCCATTGTTTTTAAGTTGTGTATTTCTTTGTCTTATACTTTCTATTTACTTAATATCTATATTTTACATTTTAAGATAGATGTTTAATATTTAATGTACTCTTTCCATATTTTAAAAATTGTGCATTTACTTATTATTGTATATATAATTCATATATTTATAATATTTACTTATTATTTATTTTTCTATATATTGAGTATTTCTCTTTCTTATACTTTATATTTAGTTAATATCTATATTTTATATTTTAAGATAGATGTTTAAATCTTAATGTTTTTTTCATTTTGAATGTAAAAAGGCAATGTTTAATAGAAGAACTTGGACAAATAGTCAAATAGTTATATTTATGTTTTTTTTCTTTTTTTATAAAATGGTAATGTTACATTATGGAGATAAGCCATTTTTTTTAGTGAAAAATGGTAATCTTATGTATGTTTAATGTAGTTTTTCCATTTTTTTATGTTGTATGTTTACATATTTTTGTTATTTTTAAATGTAAAATGGTAATCTTACATATGTTTAATGTAATATTTTCATTTTTATGTTGTATGTTTACATATTTTTTATTATTTTCGAAATTATATATAATGTTTTTTTTTTACAAAATAGTAATGTTACATTATGGAGATAAGCCGTCTTTTTTTTGTGAAAAATGGTAATCTTACATATGTTTAATGTAGTTTTTCCATTTTTTATGTTGTATGTTTACATATTATTTTTTAAAAATAAAAATGTAAAATGGTAATCTTACATATGTTTAATGTAATATTTCCATTTTTTATGTTGTATGTTTACATATATTTATTATTTTCGAAATTATAAATAATGTTTTTTGTTTTTTTTTATAAAACGGTAATGTTACATTATGAAGATAAGTCATCTTTTTTTTAAGTGAAAAATGGTAATTTTACATATGTTTAATGTAGTTTTTCCATTTTTTATGCTGTATGTTTACATATTATTTATAATTTTCAAAATCAGTAATATTAAAATGTAAAACTATAATTTATGCCACGTGTCATCTTTCGGGAGAAGTTTTTTTGCTGATCTGGACGTTCTATGGAGCCTCAAAAAGTCTCTTTTATTAGTAAGGAAATTGTGCTTTTACTTATTATTGTATATATAATTCATATATTTATATATTTATAATATTTACTTATTATTTATTTTTCTATATATTGAGTATTTCTCTTTCTTATACTTTATATTTAGTTAATACCTATATTTTATATCTTAAGATAGATGTTTAAATCTTAATGTTTTTTTTCCATTTTTAATGTAAAACAGCAATGTTTAATAGAAGAACTTGGACAAATAGTCAAATAGTTATATTTATGTGTTTTTCTTTTTTTTTATAAAATGGTAATGTTACATTATGGAAATAAGCCATTTTTTTAGTGAAAAATGGTAATTTTACATATGTTTAATGTAGTTTTTTCATTTCTTTTATGTTGTATGTTTACATATTTTTGTTATTTTTAAATGTAAAATGGTAATCTTACATATGTTTAATGTAGTATCCATTTTTTATGTTGTATGTTTACATATTTTTTATTATTTTCGAAATTATATATAATGTTTTTTTTACAAAATAGTAATGTTACATTATGGAGATAAGCCGTCTTTTTTAGTGAAAAATGGTAATCTTACATATGTTTAATGTAGTTTTTCCATTTTTTATGTTGTATGTTTACATATTATTTTTTAAAAATAAAAATGTAAAATGGTAATCTTACATATGTTTAATGTAGCATTTCCATTTTTTATGTTGTATGTTTACATATATTTATTATTTTCGAAATTATATATAATGTTTTTTATTTTTTTTAATAAAACGGTAATGTTACATTATGAATTTTTTTAAGTGAAAAATGGTAATTTTACATATGTTTAATGTAGTTTTTCCATTTTTTATGCTGTATGTTTACATATTATTTATAATTTTTGAAAATTAGTAATATTAAAATGTAAAACTATATTTTATGCCACGTGTCATCTTACGGAAGAAGTTTTTTTTGCTGATGTGGACGTTCTATGGAACCTCAAAAGGTCCCTTTTATTAGTAAGGATACAAACATCATATATATTCTGGATGTTTTTATATATATTAAATCTAAAAATAATTAATATATATATATAAATATATAAATCTATTTTGGATATCCAAAATACTTTGATTCGGATCGGATTATGTTTCAGTTTTTCAAATACCAAAATTTTGAATAATTTGGATATTTAATCAATTTCGGTTCAGATTTGATACTACTTATTCGGATTGTGATCGGTTAACTTCTTTGAATTCGAGTTTTTTACCTAATCCTAAATAGTGACATAAAAAACTAATAGTATCGTATTTAAAAAAAAATACACCCTCGCGCGGAGATTAAAATCTAGTTATTATTCTTATAATCTCACACATAACGTGGATCAATCATCTATTTTCCAACATTTAAGACGACCTCGATTTGAAAATTTGGCAAAATTGTAGCGGAAGAGTGTCGCTTTCAATCCCGAGTATTCATAAATCATCAAACTCTAGAATGTACCCCCGAACATTATAAAGTAGTGGTGAGAATTCTAAGTACAAATATGTCGGTATTTTTTTCTTTATCACAAACAAACTTGAAAATAAAAGATATCACTTTGGCATTATTATAGTAATCGATTTCTATCAAAATTTCAAAATTACTCTTTTCTATAATCAAAACAATGCAACGTTCATAAAGCAATCGCAAAAGTTGTTGTAATTTCTTAACCAAAAGAGGTGCAAAAAAATTCCGGAAAATATTACGTAGATAATAACACTCCCACTTGTCAAAAAATGACAAGAAGAACCACTAGTTGTCTGAGTCAATGTACATACATTAGGCACCGTAATATATTCATTTAGGAGTTTAACTCATGCATCCATTCAACCACAAAACTTTCTACTGCATCAAATTTTTTATTATCTACATCTCATTTTCTAAAGGGAATTTTTCGAATACAAGCAGAATACACACGCAGAGACACTTGATTTCATCTACATATATAGACACTCTGATAAGACTTAAAAGATCTTCGGCAAAAGTTTCACTCGTACACATACTTTAACATCTCACATGAGAGACTAAACCTTACATGGTCATAAGTTTTAAGGAAACTTTTAGGTTGATCGACCTACCTAGCCCCAAAGGGGAACCACATCTCATGGATGTCTGACTGGTACGAGACCATGAGCAAGATGATCACGAGCACGGCTGCTACGCCCCAAGGAGAAGAACCAGCACGGTGGATGGAGTCCTGTTCAGGCCATGGGACGTAGAAGGAAAGGCCGCCTGAGAAGATGTGGACGAGGAGGAGGAGGAAGAGAGGGGAGAGCATGAAGACGAGCTTGAGCTGGTTCATGGTGTCTTCGAGGACGGACTCGTAGTTCAAGTACCATGTGAGAGACAATACAAAGAAGACAACCATGAAGACAAAACAGACATGTGGGTCTGGGAGAGAAAGGTTGTCTAGGTACGATGAACCGTAGTATGGTGATCTCTCCATGTATTTCTTCTTCTTCTTGATCTTCTCTGGTTTTGGCAAAGGTCTAAAGTTCTTAGAATGTCTAAGTGAAGTCTAGATGTCTCTCTGTGAGTGTGTGTGTAGCAGTGTATTTATAGAAAAAAGTAATTTTCGTTGATTTAGACCATGATTATCGGTAAAACTCCAAATGGGGCCTTAAGAATTTTTTTTTTCCATTTTGTCTTCTAAAAAAAAATTAAAAAAAAAAACCAATCACGGGCCGCCACGTATCGACCTGGTTTTTAAATTTTTTGTCGGATCCACGCGTTATTGGGTTCCACATTTTGTCAAAGGCCTCTTTTAGAAAGCTAGGTTATTTATGCTCTTATTAGATTGAAATATTGTAGGGCTTTTGGGGGGGGGGGGGGGGAGGAGGTGTTTGAAGTGGTCAGTTCAGACTACGTGAATATTGTCATATGGTTTTGTATTAAAACGTCAAATTATTCCCTTACAGAGATGTGTCAGAAGCATCGCCCAGGACTTGTGTTCCTTTATGAAACAAAGAACAGGAGGCTGCTGTTGCAAAACATTCAGGCCGACTTAGTATTTGATCATTTGGTTACTGTTGAGCCACTTGGTCTCAGCGGAGGTTTAGCTTTAATTTTTTATGGATGAATTTCAAGTTAATGTTTTATTTTCAAATAACCGTATGATTGACATTGAGTCAGTCATCGATGGAATAAAAGTCTATATGACGTTTGTTTATGAGGATCCTGTACTAGAAAGACGAGATCAAGTTTGGGAACATCTTACACGTTTCTCAACGACAAGAACTGGACCTTGGTTTATGATAGGGGATTTTAATGAAATTACAGGGCATGATGAGAAGGTAAGCGGAAGACAACGGCCTGATAGTTCATTCCTGCCTTTTAAGCAAATGCTTAATTATTGTGGAATGCTAGAGTTCCCTTTTACGGGAGAAATGCTCTCATGGGTAGGGAAGAGAGCAGGCGGCTCAACTATTAGATGTCGCTTAGACAAAGCAGTAGGAAATGCGGATTGGCTTGAGAAGTTTTCCCACTCGTCTGTCAAGTATATGGGGTTGTGGGGATAAGACCATCGTCCGATTCTTGCAGATATACTCATAAAACCAATAAGGAGATCAAAAAAATTTAAGTTTGATAAAAGATGGCTAGATAACGATGAGCTAAGGCAGGTCATTCTTGAGGGATGGAAATCTCCTGATCTTCCTCCCAACGCGACTATTATGGAACATATTTCAAGCTGCCGAAAAGCCTTGAGCGAATGGAGGAGACATCATAATGTTAACTCCTCTTCCGCGAAATTAGTGGAAGAGCTTAAAGAAAAAGTGGAAGGTATGTATGCAGATGATAATGCTACGACTGAGGAAATTGCTGCAGCGTTGAAGGAGCTCTCTGATGCTCTTAAGGCAGAAGAAATGTTCTGAAAACAGAAAAGTCGAGTGTTTTGGCTGAGAGAGGGAGATCGAAATACAAATTTTTTTCATGCCTTGACAAAGCAAGGGAGAGCAAGAAATAAAATTACGCAGCTACTAGACGCTGATGGGAATATAGTCGAGGATGAAGAAGGCTTAGTAGCCATTGCTACTAGCTATTTTAGACAGATCTTTGAATCGTCTAACCCAGAGGACATTGCAGAGGCACTAGCTAATGTTCCTACGACAATCACTGGGGCAATGAATGATAACCTTACAGCTCCGGTAACGGAATGGGATGTCAAATTAGCACTTTTTGCTATGCATCCAGAAAAGGCCCCCGGACCAGATGGGATGACTGCGCTTTTCTATCAAAAATTTTGGGATATTGTAAAGGATGATTTAACTCTTATGGTTAATAAATTCCTTATTGAGGGAACAGTGGTGAATGGACTAAATGATACGAATATATGTCTCATCCCAAAGACGGCCAAGCCTAATGACATGGCTCAATTCCGACCCATAAGCCTGTGTAATGTCAGCTACAAGATAATTTCGAAGGTCTTATGCCAAAGATTAAAGAAAGTGCTACCAGGCTTGATCTCAGAAATCCAGTCAGCCTTGGTTGCTGGAAGGCAGATTTCAGATAACATTATGATTACCCAGGAAATGTTTCACGCGCTGAGAACAAAACCAAGTGGACGAAGTAAAAGGATGGCCATTAAGACAGACATGAGTAAAGCTTATGACAGGATGGAATGGTCATTTATCGAAGCGGTCATGCGTAAAATGGGTTTCTCAGAGACTTGGATCACCTGGATAATGAGATGCATTACGTCGGTGAAATATAAGGTACTTATGAATGGACAGCCAAGAGGAAATATTGTTCCTGGTAGAGGCCTACGACAAGGAGATCCTTTGTCTCCTTTCATTTTTATTCTATGCACGGAAGCGCTCGCTAGCCTTCTCAATCATGTAGAGAATCAAGGGAAGATAACGGGGATGCGTGTCACACGCGCGTGTCCTTCGGTATCCCACCTTCTCTTTGCTGATGATAGCCTTTTCTTCTGTAAGACGGAGCCCCGTGAATGTGAAGAAGTAATGAAAGTAGTCAGGAAATATAGTAAAGCATCAGGCCAATGTATCAACTTTGATAAATCGTCCTTACTCTTTGGTAAGCGAATTAATGCAACCACCAGACAAAAGATCAAAGATGCACTTAGAATACAAAATGAAGGAGGAATGGGAACCTACTCAGGTATCCCGGAAGACATTAGCGGCTCCAAGTGTAAATTGTTTGCATTTCTCAAAGATAAGTTGATGCACAGAGTAAATGGATGGACAGGTAGATGGCTCTCAAAAGGAGGGAAAGAGGTTTTGATAAAATCTATTCTGCTAGCTCTTCCGACTTATGTCATGTCTACTTTCCTGCTCCCTTTGGAGATATGTGAAAACCTAGCAAGTGCCATCGCACAATTCTGATGGAGCTCTAACCCACCAAAAAGAGGAATACACTGGGCGAAATGGGAAAAAGTATGTCTACCAAGAGAGGACGGTGGGATTGGGTTTCGTATGATCCATGAGTTCAATCTGGCTCTGCTGGCAAAAACAATTATGGAGGCTAGTTCAATTTCCAGATTCATTGTTTGCCCGGGTTTTGAGGGGAAGATACTACATATTAAGTTCGCCACTACGAGTACATTCTGCTAGTAGCCCATCCTGTGTGGACTAGCATTTCTGTTGCGAGGAAGTTGTTTCTACTGGGAATCACACAGAAGATACACTCAGGGTATGACGTTAAGGTGTGGGAGGATCCGTGGATCCCAACGACCCCAGCGAGGCCAGCTATCCCTGTTGCGCCATTTATGCATCCCAGTATGAGAGTCAATGATCTCATTAATCAGGCAGCAAATGATTGGGATGTTGGACTTTTGGAAAACAATGTCAATCTTGAGGTCATACCGCTCATAAGAAGCCTAGCCATAAGCTCATCTCATCGTCGCGATACCTATTGCTGGAGCTACACAAGGAATGGCCAATATACGGTTAAATCTGGATACTGGGTGGCATAGAATTTATTAAAGCCGGAGGAAGAGAATGAGATCTTAGAGCCGAGTATCACCAAGCTTCAAGCCTTTGCTTGGAAGTTAAGGGCACCTACGAAGATATGTCATCTTATATGGCAGTTGTTAACTGGTCATGTGGCAGTAACAAGGAACTTAGCAAGACGTAATATGAGATGTGATAATTACTGCCCAAAATGCGGAGATTTAGAAGAATCTGTAACCCACACCATTTTTGAATGTCCGCCAGCTCTACAAGTTTGGTCCTTATCAGCAACTCCAACAAGCCCAGAGGTATTTCCAGTATCAAGTGTCTACACAAATATGGACTACCTTTTTTGGAGGAAAAACAATATTATTGAGCCAGAAGAAGACAGAGACCCGTATCCCTGGATTATCTGGAAGGCAAGGAATGATAAACTGTTCAGGGGGATCGACAGAGATCCTTTGGAGTTAGTTCGATATGCAGAAAGTGAATTTCAGGCCTGGTTTGAAGCGAATGAAGTGGCACAACCAGTGGTACAAGATAACAATATGGAGAATCCCCAAGTTATAAGCTTTGGTAATATATGCTTGCTAGATGGATCTTGGACTGCCTCTGCCAATTATAGTGGATGTGGGTGGGTTTGGCTGGACAGTAATGGAAATACCCAGCTCATGGGGACAAGAAATCTCACTCGACGTGAATCAACCTTAGATACGGAAGTAGAAGCACTAAGGTGGACGATGGAGAATATGCTTCAGCACTCAACATGTCAGAGCTTTGGGACGGACTACAAGGAGCTGATTGCAATGTTAAAGGAGCCTCATGCTTGGCCAAACTTTGCGACGGAATTGAAGAGGATAGAGACACTACAGATATTCTTCCCGGATTTCAACATCATACATGTTCCACGAGCGCGCAATCAAATTTCAGATTTTTTAGCTAAGACTGCTAGATCCTTCGATAGGGAGTTAAATTTTATTGGTTGTTCTATTCCGGTCTGGTTACCCAGGCCACCTAAAGTTTGAGTAATAGAATAGCCGTTTGATGTAAAAAAAAAAGCCACCTCAAATTTGAGTAATAGAATAGCCATGTCAAAAAAAAAAAAGTGTTGCGTCTTCGCTATTTTTTTATATGCATTTGAGATTATCCAAAAACCTTGAATAATGTTTTGATCATAAGCTGTGAATTTTATTGAATATTGTTAGTGATAATACAGGGGAGGGGTTTCGTGGTCCCATCAGCTACATCAGGAGATCACGTCAGGATTTTTTTATTTTTAATTGAAGTGATAATAATTGAAGTCTATTTCTGGGTGTCATGATGCATCGATTCTTTCGTGGACGGAGTCACGGAGGACGGTTAATAATGTCGGTAGTAGATTCATCAAATTAATTTATTACTATTGAAAAGAAAATGTGACGTTCATTTCTGCAATCTCATTGGTGTCTCTTATTTGTGTTTCCTGAAAAGCCCAAGAGTCTACTAGAAATGAGACGCCCAAATAGAAAAGGCCGAAGAATATTTATGACAGACGTAATACAGAGTAGTAAGCTTATAGTTGCAAGTTACTTGAGGTTTCGATTTTAGACGAACTGGTGGTTTGCCCTAAGGACGGGATCTTGTTTCAATTATTTATGTGTTGTATTTTATTGTATTTTTAATGTAATTCAATTTTCTTGTGTTAAGAACTATATTTTACGGGTAATTGTTATTTTCAGTGAAGATTTTTTTTAACAACTTCAAAGTTGTGTTTAGAAAAAATGTCAAATACGCGAAAGTTTTCTTCCTTTAAGATGTTTTGTGTAAATCTATGTCATACATATATAGCATGCTTTCTATTAGTTTTCTCGGTCTCAAAATGTCTTTGGTTAGCTTGTATTGTTGAGACAAAAAAAATAACTAAATCATTTTCTCACTTTGAATATTTTGGTTTTTTTTGTATGATTTTTGATTATCCACATACAACTAATAGTCGTTGTCTCGTTGATAATGTTTGTAAGTTTCAATGTGGTTTTTCAATTCATTGTAGTTGTAAGTTGATAGGTATATTATTTTGTTGTTGTCTCACATGTTGCTTTCTTTTTCATCCGGAAGTTTCCTATCTCTAATAAATCCATGAAAAATATGAAACTCAAATTTGATCGAGCCATTTAAGATTTTTGCTAGCAACTTGTAATATTTTTAAGAGTTACTTTCTAACATACATGTTTCCAATATTTTAGTTCCTAAAAAACTTATAAATGATTCTAGAGGTGATAATAATATGGCTGTTTATATTAGAAACAAATCATTAACAATAAGGACTCATAACAGTAGCTAAAACATTAGTTTAAATCATTTTGTAAATCTAAGATGTCTTATACTTTTTTGTCATATGTGCATGCTTGATTAGACATAGTGTATGTTTGTGGGCGGAGATATTTCTCACAGGACCATGACTGACTTCGGTGACCTTCTTTACCACATGCAAATCATTGACACATTGCAGAGGCCACCACTGAAAACATGTGTTACATAAAACTTGCATTTTAGATACCCGATCTTTGGACGTTGATCGAATTTGGGAAATGGACGACTTGGAGCTCGAGTTCTCAACAGTTGTGTGGTGACATGGATTTTGGACGATCACAATTTTTCCTTTCCCCGCTGATGTTTGCTTGACCTTAAATTATGTCAAAGGAGCTTATATTGATAGTATATCATATGATTGTTAGTGAGAAGCAGCAAAATCGCCTATGTCGAGTTGAAGAATGATTTATGTTTTCTGTTATCTTCTTCCTCTAGTCTTACATCATATACAATAAAAAAATCCATAAATTATTAATGGTGGGATTATGATATTTATTAATTTATAAAAAAAAATTTCTGGATTTTATTATTTTAGAATATATTTTATATAAAAGAGAAAATAATTGATTTTACTGTATATATATTAATTAATTATTTAAAAAAAAAAATAAATTTCATATTATTTTTATTATATTATTTGGTGTATAGAAAACATGTTTTATAAAATTTAAATATGGTTTAGATATAATTTAACTAAATATTAGTGAAGTATATTGAAGTGTTAATAAAATATAGAGATAATTCTATTACAAAGCAAACAATACAATTGTTTGTTTGTACTTATATAAAATGTAATATATACATAAATTATTAATTATGATTTAAAGGGGGGCATATATTTACATAATATTTTCTAAAAAAAAATTATTTTATTATTTTATCGATTTACGTCTTTGAATCAGTCAAACTTGGGACCAAAATTTTATATTAATTTATTGAGTATTAATTTGCAGAATTCCTACTGTATTAAAAATGAATTTTGACTAACTTCAGCAGCCTTAGCCTCTGAAGCCTTCTAGAAGCTGGGAATTGGTCATTTGTCAGAGCCGGTGTTTCAGAGAAAGATTAGAACCTAAAGAGAATGTCGAAAATGAAATATTATGGTGTAAAGTCTCTTTACCTCTATACTTATACTGGATGACGTACTGTCGAAGGCGGTGAAGCTGGATACAGTAGACATAATAGGTATGTGTAGATGATTGAGGTGTAATATTTAGAAATAATTGGACAAAACTAAAAATGAGATATGTTTGTGACAAAAAAAAACTAAAAACTAAATTAAAAAGGGAAGTTTACTAAAATGTCACAAATTAATTGTGTTATTACTAGAATGACTAATATTTTTAGAAAATTATTAGAATATTTTTCTGGTCAAAATTGCTCTTGACCATAGTTATAACAATAAAAAAAACATTACCAAAGTACCCTTAACATTAAAATATGTATAGAAAAAAAAGTCTACCGTTAAAGTGGTGTCAGACTTTCTTAGAAACGTCAGATTTGTTTCTACGGCAGAGTTAATTGTCTGATTTAAATAGAAAACAGATTTTTAAGAATTAGTCTGTCGTATGAGGTAGCAGATTTGTTATAAATGGTAGATTTTTGTGGTCAACTTATCTTTTTATGGGCCGACTTATTTTCTTATGTTCGACTTATTTTTTTACGGCAGAGTTATATATCTGACTTAAAATTGTTGGTAGACTTTTTTTTATGTGGTTGCAGACTTTTTAATTTATATTGTGGCAGATTTATTGACGAAAAAATCTGTATTTGTGTCAACCAAACTTAATTTAATGTTCAATTTCGTATCGGGTTAATTTTTAGGTTAATTAAGATCAGAATTAGGTAAATGTTTGGTAATTATCGTCATCTCTTTCATTCCTCTTTTTCTTTTTATCAAGTCGTCGTTTTTCATGGCAGATTAATCACTTGTTGCAATACGAGGAATTACCTTATTACCTGCACAAGATTAGAATGGTAAATCCTGGAACTTTGGCTCTACTGGAAGTTGATGCAATAGATTTAAGTATTTATTCCTTGCCTTCAGCGCAAGCATTATCCGGGGAAGGATTAGGAAGCGTGCACAACATACCGGTATTTTGAATGCATGAAATGAAATATTTTGTATTTAGTAATGGTTTCAAAGTAAACGTCTGTTCATGGCTGGTGGAGCTAAACATCTGTTCCTACATTTATAGTTTCTTGAACAATCTGTTGTTATCGGAAAAAAGAAGAAAAATCTATTGTCAAAGCCACAAATAATGCAGTGAGGTTTTACAGGAATGAGTTTCTTACCATGCAATTAAAAAAAATCTTGCTCTTCTGGCAGTTTTCAACAGTGACAAAGTCAAAATCATAAATGGCATAGTGACTTTCTTCAGCAGAGAGGCGTGCAGCAAAGTCCTTATATGTAAGAATAGGTTCTTGAATTTGACATGTTGTTGAGTTTGTAACTTTGTATCAGATACTGTTCTCTCTTTCAATTCATATCACATATCTATAAAGTTCAGAGGTACTTATCTGCAGACAAGGAATGTGGACAGCAACCAGCTGACTACTTTCTTTTTAATATCATTTTGAGAAAAAGAACATAACAATGGAGGTGTTGCAAGCAAGAAACTAAACTGTCCATGAAAAATCTTTATAACCTATAAACTTGTTAACATAGAGCTTAAGCTTGTTTTGTTTCTTTGTCTTGGTGGTTCCAAGTTCCACATCTTTCTCCTTGTCAGCTACCTGAATCGTCACCGTCTTTTGGTACGCTAAACCTGAAATCAAAGAAAAAAGATCCAACCGTTTATCACATGTAAACCAACAAAATTCAAAACAAAAGATCCAAACTTTAGAGTGTGTACTACCTAAAGGCAGTAACTTGTGTCCTTAAACACCATTTTATCCAACAGATTAACAAGAATTTAGAGGAAAATAAAAGAGTTGTGTATTACCAGAGTACCTGTAACAGTTGAGTTTGCAGAGGTTGTTGCTCTCTTTGCTAAATTAAACATTAGCATTGCCTCTGCCGAACTGTTTCATCAAGAAATTGTTGTTTTTCTTCCCAGAAAAGTTGTCCTGGAACTGTTATTATTATCTTGCCAATATCACGTACGTATCTCATCAGACCCTAAGAGGAAACAATTTCAAACAATCTGAAACCAAGTCACTAGTTTATAAAACTTTAAATTTAAAAAAAGAGTAAATGTTAATTATCAAATACAATTAACAGATCTGAAAGTCAGTGAGATGAAACTGGGAATTAGGGTTCCAAAATTTCAACATGCAATCAATTAATCTATGATAACAACAATTCGAATAGCATATATTAAAGACTCACAGATTAGAGTAACTTGTAGTTGAAGCCGGATGTGATTGAGGTGAAAACGATTTCGGGTTTGTCGAGTAGGAAGAGATGAAGGTGAGTTATCGTGGAGGATGGTGGAGACAGTCAAGTCACGCTGGTGACGGAGACGAAGCCGGTTGTGAGGGAAAAGGGACCAACAGAGATGGAGGTGAAGGAGACGACGAGGAAAGCGTTTCGCCGTAGGTAGAGAAACCCGACATAGGTAAAGTGCTTGCTTTTTTTCTTTCTTATAGTATTAAATATTTTTTTTAATTAGGATATAATTATTAGTAAAGGCAAAATGGTAAGTTTGCATGCTTCAAGAGTTAATCTAGTAATTTCAAAATTATATGAGTTAGTCTAGTCATTTCATGATTAATTAGAGTCATTTTAAGTAATTTCTCAATTAAAAATGGTTAATAGGATATAGCTCGTGAAAGACTTAATCACATCTCTTAATCTCACCTATTAGACACCTATCATTAGAGGTGTCAAAATGGATAATCCAACTCAAACCAATCCATAACCATATGAACCATTTAGTTAATGGTTAATGGATAAACCTAATCCATTTAGTTAATGGTTTGGATCAACCCATAACTCATTTAAAATAATGGATTAATGGTTTTAATAAGTTGACTCACTATTATATAGTATCAATATTACAAATCAATTAAAATAAGGAGAAATTTATATAAATTTTTCAAATAAAAATATCATTAACACTGTCTAAAATAGTACTATGCAAATTTATAAGTAAATTGTTAAAATTAATAAAATTATAAAACATAAAATTAAAACATAGTATTTTCATTAAAAAGCAACATCATGTGAACATCTGTATGGAATTATTCTTGTCATTGTCTTTTGTCTTTAATAATAAACTTCCTGTAAAAACACAACAAACATGGAAACAATTCTATTAGACAAAAAAGAAACAAAGTCAACTTAATCATACATAAAACTCTTGTCCATTTCATTTCAGAAAGACTAATATAAGAAACATAAAGAATAACTAAACTTATCATGATATATCCAAAACAGAGAAAAGTCAAAACCATTCTAATACATTCACCCCCAATACTTAAACTTAAACATCTCATTCAAATCATTACCAAAAGTCAGCTTAGTCACACATACTCTGACAAAACAAGGAAAAAAGGTTCAGAAACAGAGAAACATCACATGACTAACCTTTGCCTTACTGATACGTATGTGTGATGTTGTTTCTTTGGCTACTTCCAGTTTCTTCTACTTCATTTGGCCTTGAGCGAATAATAACCATCTCACCTTCGCCTTTATCTACAATACATTTGTACTGTTAACATACATCTCAATTCACAGCAAACCAATGATGCTAATCAATAGACAATATACTTATACCTTCATCATCAAGCAGGTAGCCATGTATCCAAGAACGTGTACACAATAAAGCCTGAACATTACTAGGCAACAATCTATTTCGATACTTACTTATAACCTGAGAACCAATACTGAAAGAATACTCAGAAGCCACAGTAATTATAGGAATGCTAAGCACATCAATTGCCATATATGTCAAGGCGCCAAAATGATGTCTGTTTTCTTTCCAATACTGCAGAACATTCAAATTAGGATGACTCCTCATATCTAACTTTGGATCCTCCAAATACATATCCAAAGCTGACTTTCCTGCTTCCATATAGTCTGGAAGATCATCTAATTCAAACAGATCCTGTATCATTTAAAGAGAAGAGATCAAAGATCATTTGAAACTTAAACGAATGATTATATAATCAACAAACATAAGTTAAATAAATCAAACAGAACTTACATCTTGTACATCCAAGTTCCCTCTTCCTCTTTTAGAGACACGAGAGTCTACTCTTGTAGAGCTCACAATAGGAGTCAAATGATACTTTTTCCTATAGTCTTCAAAAAGCTTATCCATAAGATGTTTAATCTTTTCTTTCAAAGTGAAGGGATCAAGCTCATCATAACAACGCTTCAGGAGTCTAAATTTCATCCTAGGATCAAAGACTGCCCCCATTGCTAGAATAACGCTATACTGCTCCCAATATTTATCGAACTTTTTTTCTCATCTTAGATATCATCTCTCTAATGATTCTATCTTCATGGCTCCTGTTCACTTCCAACAAACACTGAATCTTCCAAATATGCCCAAAGTATAAGTTGGATGTATAATAACTTGTCCCAGACATTAGAGTGGTTATACAGTAAAAAGGCATCAAAATTTCGTGGATAATCTTTGCCCTCTTCCATTCTTGACTCGAGGGACAATGCCTATAGCTTTTATCAACCACTTTGAACCTATTTAAGGCACGCTCATACCTCAAAGCTTTCTCAGGCATTAAATAAGTTGAGTTCCATCTATGCTGAACATCCAAAGAGAAGATAGCTTCTTCATCACCTGCAATCTGAGAGTGCAATCCTTCTAGCTGTTGAAGCTTTGAAATACTTCACAGTATCTCGAATCTTAGACAATGCACCACTAATAACATCTAAACCATCTTGTACTATCAGGTTTAAGATGTGAGCACAACACCGCACGTGAAAAAAATTCTCCTTTACACAACAGATTATCATCCAAATTTAGCCTATCCTTCAAAATCTCTTGCTTAGAATCGTTAGCTGTGGCATTATCTAATGTCAAAGTGAACACTTTTTTCTCAATTCCCCACTCCTTCAAGCATTCATGAACTTTACTAGCTAAAACATCACCAGTGTGTGGAGGAAGCAAATCACAAAATGACAAAATTTTGTTATGCAATACCCACTTCTCGTCTACATAATGTGCAGTCAAGACTATATATCCATCTCCTGAGACTGAAGCAGTCCAACAGTCAGAGGTTAAACATATCCTACTAGGAATATTTTCTAACTCAGACTTTAACTTTTGCTTCTCTTTCTCCCAAGTTTTAACCACGTCAACTGCAGCAGTGTTCCTAGTGTAACACTTATAATCTGGGTTTAAATAACTTAGATAATCCCTAAGTTCCTCATATTCAACCGCAAGGAAAGGAAGGTTATGTCGGATAATGACTCGACTGAATTTTTCCCTAGCAACTTTATCATCAATCTTCCTCTCTTCTCTTTCACCATCTAATCCCTGTGAGCATTTCTCAGCGTGGCGTTTTAAGTTAGAAGTTCCATTAGTTCTAAACCACAAATAGTTTTTTGGGCACTTCTTACAATAAGCTCTCTCTTGAGCATTCTCATCTTTTCCTATTGTAAAGAAGTCCCATGCAGTTGATCTTTTAGTTCTTTATGAATGAGTGGAACTTACAAGAAGATATTGTGATGCACTTGTTGATGATTGTCCACCATTGGGTCCACCAACACCACTTGGAAGACACTCTTCATCATTGTTCATCATTTTTAGACACTGAAATAATGTAACAAAACAAAACAATAAGACAAAATCAAATATCTACATTATAAAAGACCACATGTACATGTTATGCTTCTTTTATTATATATATACAAGTGTTGAATCACAGAGTATGGGAGCTACAACTACAAGAGGAGAGACAGTGACGTTCTTCATATATATACAAGTATTGAAACTTGAGGTTTTGTTGAACCATTAAAACCATCAACAGAAGCTCAACGATACAAAAAAACCCACAACGAAAACAAAATACTCACAACGAATATAACGATCGAGAAGATGGAGATGAGATCGAGCCTCTTAGGTGATGAGATACGACATGTGACGAGATGAGATACGGTAGATGGAGATGAGATCGAGCCTCTTGGATAGGCTATCATGTAGTAACAAATATCTCAATTTTTTTAACATTCCATTAGAAAAAGGTTCCCTTGAAATTAAGGATTTTCTTATACTATTATTTTATTAATTAATTGTGTCCGTTCTGGTATTTAACTTTTGTTTCTAATACATACGATATTAATGAACATTATTTGTTTGTTTTCTCAAAAAAAAAAGAATTATTTGTTTGTATATGTTACCAATATTGACGTTAAAAGTTTTTGATTATATAACAAAAAATCAGAAGAAGTAATTTGGAACGTGAGTGCATAGCTGTCTGTGTCTTTTGACTTTATTGTGTATGTCCTTTGCTTATCAATATCTTTCTCGAAATTCCACTTTCAGTCTAATGGCCGATCTATAATTTTAAATTTCCAGTTCATATTTTTTACTTTCACACCCTTCGCTCAAAAACAGAGAGAGCCTGTAAACTTTTCTAAATCTCGATTTGTAGCAACTCTCTCCTTCTTATCTATCTTCTCTGTTTCTCTTCAAGCATCACCATCTCAGTCTGTGTACATAGAAATACATCAGTTTATAAGCTTTAAGAATCAATCCCCAGATTGGTCTGCCAGCAAGAACTTGTGTACCTTTAATGGCGTCACGTGCAGAGATGGCATGGTTTATTTGGTTGATCTCTACTCCAAGCCTCTCAACGTCAGATTTAATGATAGATAATCTGCAAAGAGAAAGTATGGAATGTTTTGTTGGGAGAGATGATTATCATGTCCTTTCTCAGTCTGTATTTATAGTCCTAAAGTTTCATATGTTACCATGAAAATGTGTATGAGAAATCAATGCGAGGGAGTGGAGAGACTGGTTTAATGATTATTATTGCGATCATTACAACTATTTAATGTAAAGGAAAGGCGTTACTCGCCGTCAATTGTCGAAAGAACAAAAAAAACTAAGCGCGGTGTGGCCTTTTCGACTTGAGCACAGAGGTAAAGAAAAAAGAAGGCTTAAAAATCTGTGGTTGGGCTTTGTCTAATAAATGTCCATGAGTGGCCCAACAGAAAGCCAAGATAGATAACTCGAGAAGACATGGCCTGCGTGAGACGAAGAACAAATTAAGGAGAAACAGCGGTGATTGCTTGGTGTCGAGGAATAGAGAAAACCCAAAACGAAGACGGGCCAGATGAGTTACACTTTGTAAAGGCCCATAAACACACAAATAGGAAAGAGCGATGAGAGCCCAAATAGAAAGGGTGAGGAGAGCTTTGAATTCACGTAGTAAAAAGGACACATGTCCAATTTTAAATATAGGAGTGATGAGGTGCCATCATGAGAAGTGACAAAATGCAACTTTATTGTAATAGATATCTTTTATAAATATTCATATTTTAAATCTAAGATATAGTGAAATCATAACAAATTTTTAATTGCAGGATTGAGTTATTAAATCAATTTTATTATTAAAATTGTGCTGATATATTGACATTAATCCGAAAAGGGCTGAGTTCGAATTAGTGACAAATAAATCAAGCAACAAATGTGAATGATTCTTCTTCTAAAGTTTCTGCAACACCTTTGGGTCCAACTGGTGACACCAATTGAGGAAAAAATTGCAGGGAATACTATGTTCCTCTCAGTTCCCGTCTTTTGTTACCAGTTAAAGGGAAATTTTATTACTTGTAGGAATTAGAAATTCCCCCACGTTCCTTTCTTATGAGGAATATAGTGTAAATATTTTCCATGTCAAATTAGATAAGGAATCAAAAGGAAAACTATAAAAATGGTAAAAACATATATATTAATATGTTAATGTACCAAATAAATTTATAGAAAACTGATATTTTAAACCAACTTGTCAATGTACGTAGGTTTGTCTTTTTCTATATAACATTAGTTCATCAAGCTTTTTCTTCATATAACCCTAATACATCTAGAAACAAGAGAAGCAGATAAACTATACTTTTAAGATTATTTATTATGTGTATAAGAAAAAACACACGCACTGATCAGTGTTGGTTAATAATAAAACTTGTTTCATGTGTTTATATTATAGCTATCATGTCAACTCCAAGAAATCAAAATGGAGCACGTCGTGGACGTAAGTCAAACAATGAGGCAATAACCACAATCGATGGTGAAACCAGTCGTGAAGGCCAGGTAATTATGTTATATAATTTTTTCTGCAGTAATCAGCTGTATAAATGAGATATTTTAAGTTAACAACTAGAAATATGTACTTTAGTATCTGTCGAAAGACAGAAACTGTCAAGTTGTGCTTGAACTTGTCATTGCGGAGTTAAGAGCAGGAGACTACCGTAGTAGAATGCCCGATGCTGCTGCTAAGAAAAGAATTGAGAACAAATACTTTGAGTTGGTGGGAGAAAAGATTTGTTGGGATCCAGAAATAACTAACAAAATTGGTTACATGCGTAAACTATGGAGTATCAATGGTCAACTGATAAAACGCACTGGAGTTGCAGTTGATCAATCTACTGGACAGATAGATATGATGCAAACTTGGTGGGCTGATCGGATTGCAGTAATTCTTTATGCATATACAATTAACTATGTTCTTATTAAAAATCTAGTAACCTACATTTTTATGGTTATCTCTGTAGGAATATGGAAACAAAGGAAAATTTGTTAGCGTGTTGCAAAAAAAACCGTTGCCGTTCAAAGATTTGCTAGATCAAATTTTTGGTGAACATGATGTTGAGCAAGATGAACGTTATTCTCCGCATATGCTTGGCCAACATATCCAGCAGATTCAGCTTTCTTTGCCTAGCAATGATGACACGGTATTTGACCAAATGCAAGAAGATCAAAGTGTTGAACAAATTGCAGATGTGACTAACGATCAAGGATCCCAACCGCCAACTCGAAGAACATCAGCCCGTCGCCCTCCAAGAAGAAGAAGTAGTTTTGAAACACAGGTTGAGAGTGGATTTCAACGTGTAATAGATACTCGGCAAGATATTTTGGAAGAACTACGGTCACGAAAAGTTCAAAAGCTATCATATGGTGATGCGACGGCTGTTCTAGAAAAACTACCAATTGAACAACTTGGAGTGTTTTTGTGGGCAGCAAATAAGCTGTTGAAGAATGAAGTAGATGTCCGTGAAGCATTTATAAAAATGGAGAGTCAAGATATTAAGATCAGATATTTGGAGAGTTTAGTTGGCATAGATAGATACGGAAATCCATGCACTCATGTTGATCTGCTAATGACAAGTCAGAACCTCTTTCAGAATGTTGGAATGACTGGAGCTAGTTCAATGGGAACCGAAACTGTTAGAACTGATTTCATGGGCTTACTTGGGATGCACTCTTCTGAGTTAGAAGAATCAACAAAAAATGCAGCACGTGTAGTCCATATACATGATGATGGAAGTGATGCTGAAAAGCTTGTTTAAGTTTTCTGAGATTTATATTTTGGTGTTTGATATTTATATGGATTTTATTTATTTTTATTTATAAAAGCATGAAGTTTTTCTAAGGATTATATCAATAATAAGTTTTATAAATATATATGCAGGATCTTCGTATTATATATTTACTTTCTCGTGGAACTGAAAATCTAGAAGAAGATGAGTTAGTGGAGCTTATGTTATTGGAAGAAGAAGAATTTATGCAAAGGTACATGCATCCTATATTAGAGTATTACAAAAACAACTTTTGCAAGAATCCAATGAACAACGTGGTTCCACGAAGTTGAGTTTTGGACCATAGCTGAAAGGCAACTTTTCTCTCTCCTGAAGTGCGACTCCAAAGGCGAAACTGAGATCTTGGAATTATGCGCTCCACCGGCGTCGTTCCCGGCGTCGGACCCCACCGCTGGCCATGACTAACAGGAAGAAGAAGAAACAGAAGCCCTCTGGTGGTAGCCCGTCTACCTCCTCTCGCTCCGAATCGTCTGAAACAAAATCCTATCCCCCGACGCTTGAAGTTGACGCTTCAACCGTTGCACGTTCATCTCCAATGAATGAATCTCAGCTACTTGGTGAAACTAACTCACTGACACCCCTCCGGGAATTGCAAGGTCGCGCAGCCGCCGTCGCAGATGAATCCGGAAACTCTAACCCCCAAATTTCAGCTACAGTCGAGATTGTACCTGAAGAAGTTGGACCTGAGGCTACTTCAACGCAGACCATGCCTGTGGTACCCTCTTCCGTCATTGCCCCGCCGACTGTTGAGAATCTCAACACTCAATCGCCCCAAGAAGGTGTCAAGACCCAAGCGGCACTATGGAAAGATAAAGTTAGTCCTAACTCCGGGAAGCTAGAGCCTGAAGGTACCCCGTTTATTCTAGACTCCGGAGAGGCTTGCGTAAAAATCCCCAACGCTGTCATTGAAAAGAACCGGAAAGCTTGGGATAGTTTCATCATAGGGAAATTCTATGAAGAAGCCCCGGCTAGAGGAGCTATACACGCCATTGTAAATGGCATGTGGAGTAAACAAAGGCGAGATATCTCTGTCTCCAAAATGGATGTAAAAGCATTCCTGTTCCGTGTTCCTTGCCCGAACGCCCGCCGTAGGATTCTCAGCCAATGCTTATGGCAGGTCGATGGACAAACCATGTTCGTTGCGAAGTGGTCCCCTGGTGTTAAGCCTGAAAAACCTGCTCTTTCTACTGTACCCGTGTGGCTTGATTTTGTGGTAGTTCCTCTGCAATTCTTCAATAAGGACGCTCTGAAGGAAATAGCTGGGCTGGTGGGTTATCCGATTCGCCTGCACCCTAGCACTGTAAACCTTACCAACATTGAAGTCGCAAAGGTCTACACTGTCATCGACCCCCGTAAGCCCCTACCGGAGGCCGTCAATGCTCAGTTTGATTCAGGCGAAGTGGTGAGAACACAGGTCTCAAGCCCATGGCTCCCATCTCTGTGCTCTCACTGCTCGAAAGTGGGACACACGATCTCCAAATGTCCTGCTGCTCCACCCAGGTGCGAGCACTGTAGGTCTGTTAAGCATTCATCGGAAGCTTGTACCAGACAAAATGTGCCTCAACGTGCAGGAAAAGCACCTATCGCAAGCCAGTATCCAATAGTTGGAACCTCAAAAACGCAGAACATGCACAATGCCCCAGCAAAAGTTCCAGCGCCTGATCTTAGAGGAAAGCAGAAAAGTAAAAAGCAATGGGTACGTCCTGAATCCATCAAGCGTCCTCTTATCATTGAAGAAGCCCCCTTGAAGCAGTCCGGCCCTTCAAAGGAACTCGCTGCCCCTACTCATGATCTCGAAGAAGGAGAAATATTTGTTGACTTTCGCAACCTAGAACTATCTTCCGCTTCTCCTAAGTCCTCTACTTCTTTAGATGAAGACGATCCAGGCTCAGAGGGGTTCTCTAATGAGGAAGATGATCCTCATGATCTAGCTGATCAGTACATCAAAGTGATCTCGCGGAGATCGCAGAAGAAAGCAAGAGCTATCGCTAGGGCCAGAGGCCCTTTAATCCTCTGATTTTTTTCCCTCTTTATGGATATTTTTTGTTGGAACATTAGGGGTTTCAATGATAAAGTTAAGCGCAGCGGATTTAGGAAATGGTTTCGTTCTAATAAGCCAATTTTCGGAGGTCTGTTGGAGACTCATGTCAGTAGCGCTAATGCTGGCTCGATCATCAACAGAGTTTTTCCTGGCTGGCATTACGAATGTAATTACGAATTCTCGGATTTAGGTAAAGTTTGGCTTCTGTGGCATCCGTCAGTTTCTGTATCGGTGCTCCAGAAATCTCTTCAGTGCATCACCTGCTCGGTAAGGTTGCCTTTTATCTCCACTGAACTTGCTGTTACTCTAGTCTACGGCTCAAACCACAGGAAGGAGAGACGGGAGTTATGGTCTGAAATCTCCTTCCTCTCCCCTCCTCCCCTATCAGCCATCTACCTTGGACTGTCTTGGGCGACTTTAATCAGATTCTAGCGGCTTCGGAACATTCTTCTCCTGATGCCCCTTCTTCTTCCCGAGGGATGAGGGATTTTTATAACTGCACACTTTCTGCTAACCTTTCAGATCTCCCGTACTGTGGAAACTCGTTCACTTGGTCTAACAATCAAGGTGCTTCGGTGATCTCAAAGAAGCTAGACAGGATTCTCGTAAATGACATATGGCTGCAGCGGTTCCCGAACTCACTTGGTGTCTTGGGTGACCCGGGAATCTCTGACCATAGCCCGTGTTGTGTTTACCTTGATACCTCCTTGCCTAAGAAGAAGCTACCCTTCAAGTTCTTCACCCTCTTGAATGATAATCCAGAGTTTGAAATCCTAATATCTGAATGCTGAAATTCTCTTGAGTTTGAAGGGACTATGATGTTCAAAGTTTCTAGGAAGCTTAAGGAGCTAAAGAGTATTATTAGGTCCTTTAGTAGAGATAACTATTCAGGGATTGAAAAGAGAGTCCTAGAAGCTTTCGATCAACTCACTCAGTGTCAGCGAATTCTCCTATCTTCTCCTACTCCTCAGGCGGGCATGGATGAGAGACTTGCTTTTGGAAAATGGTCAGAGCTTGCTAAGGCTGAGGAGTCATTTTTCTTCCAGCGATCTCGTGTCAACTGGATCGATAAAGGCGACTCCAATACTACTTTTTACCATCGGACAGTACGGACTAGATCATCTCAAAATCAGATTATCTTTCTCAAAGATGAACATGGTAATGTCTTAAGCGAAAAAGATGATATCATGAGGCATGTTGTCTCTTACTATGAAAGCTTGCTCGGAGGCACACCGTCGATGACACTTTCTACCTCAGCTGACCTTTCTAGCCTGCTCCAGTATCGATGCTCGGAAGATGTAGTGGCTGCTCTTCAAGCGCCCATCACAGCAACTGATATTCAGGCGACTTTCTTCTCGCTTCCGAAGAATAAAGCGCCTGGACCTGATGGTTATCCTGCGGAATTCTTCACTGCTCACTGGAAAACAGTTGGTAATGATATGATAAATGCGGTTCAGGAGTTCTTCACTTCTGGTAGACTTCTACAGCAATGGAACGCCACCATATTAACCCTCATCCCGAAGAAGCAGAATGCAGTTTTAATCTATGAGTTCAGACCCATCTCTTGCTGTAATACAACTTACAAGGTTATCTCCAGGCTGCTCTCCAACAGGCTAAAGAAAGTGCTGCCTTCTGTAATCTCAAACACTCAGTCATCTTTTATTCCCAGAAGGCTACTAGTGGAGAATGTCCTCATGGCTACAGAGCTGGTCAATGGGTACAATTGGAAAAAGATCTCGAAGCGATCCTTACTCAAAGTCGACCTGAAGAAAGCGTTTGATTCTCTCAATTGGAGCTTCCTTCTACTCATCCTACGAGTCTTGGGGTTTCCAGAATCTTTTGTCAGTTTGATCGCAGAATGTATTACAACCACTCGCTTTTCGGTCTCAGTTAATGGTGAGCTCGGAGGATATTTTAGGGGAGCACAAGGATTAAGGCAGGGAGACCCTCTGTCCCCCTACTTATTTGTCCTTGCCATGGAAGTCTTTGCTCAAATGCTGAACAGAAAGTATGCAGAGGGAAGCATCGGGTATCACCCAATAGCGTCGAACCCCTCAGTAACTCATCTGGCATTTGCAGACGATATTATGGTATTTTTCGACGGTCAATACGGGTCTCTCCAACAAATAACTCTTACCTTAGAAAGCTTCTCCACATGGTCTGGCCTGTCAATGAATCGAAACAAGACGGAGCTATATGTCGCAGGAATGAGCCAGATAGAATCATCGGAACTAACAAGCCGTGGCTTCTCCCTTGGCTCTCTCCCTGTTCGCTACTTAGGATTACCTCTTATGCACCGCAAGTTGCGTATCTGCAACTATAGGCCACTCCTGGATCAACTAAAAAGGTGATTCTCATCTTGGTCCACAAGGGCTCTCTCTTTTGCAGGACGTAAGTTATTACTTTCCTCTGTGACCTTTGGTACTCTTAACTTCTGGTTCTCATCTTTTGTGCTACCAAAAGGGTGTATCAGGGAAATTGAGTCCTTGTGCTCAAGATTTCTTTGGAATGGTAATATTACAAACAGAGCAGCTGCAAAGGTTTCATGGGAAACAGTTTGCCTCCCTCGTTCTGGAGGTGGTCTAGGCCTCCGAGACCTTCATACTTGGAACAAGACCCTTGCGCTCAAATTAGTCTGGTTACTTCATGCTGAAACTGAATCTCTTTGGGCCGCATGGACAAAGACGCACAGACTAAAGGGCGCCGGCCTATGGAGTATGGACGCAAAAAAGCAGTCCTCTTGGGTTTGGTCTTCCATCCTGAAGCTTAGACCCATGGCTGAGCAATTTCTTCGCTGTCAGATCGGTAATGGCGCCTCAGCAAGCTTTTGGTATGACTACTGGTTGCCTATAGGCCCCCTCATTAAGTACTTTGGTGATGCTGGACCAAGACACATAGGAGTTCCTCTCAACGCCAAAGTAAGTGAATGTTGTACCCCAAATGGTTGGTCTCTGAGGCCAGCGAGATCTCACAAAGCTGAACACCTCCAGATCCTCCTCTGTTCAGTTCCTCTGCCCTCTTCATCCATTACCCCTGATGTCTACAACTGGTCTGTAAATGGTCAGTCCCTAGACTCTTTTTCAACTAGTAAAACCTGGGACTGTGTGAGATGTCGGGGCACTACAGTAGATTGGGAATCTACTATCTGGTTCAGTGGACACATTCCTAAACATGCCTTCAATATGTGGGTGGCGAACCTTGATAGATTACCAACTCGATGTCGATTGGCTGCTTGGGATATAACCATTGTCAAGACTTGTTTGCTTTGTAATCTCTATGATGAAAACAGGGACCACCTCTTTCTTCGGTGCTCCTTCAGTGAGCAGTTATAGAACATCATCATTAGGCGCCTCGGATATAGACCGTTCTACTTCCATACCTAGTCCGCTCTTATTGCTTGGCTTGACACTAGAGACACAACAAGCCCTCTCACACTTAGACGCCTTGCAGCTCAGGCAACCATATACAGTATTTGGATCGAGCGCAACAACCGTCTTCATCAACGTATCTCTTCTACACCGGCCAGACTCTGCAAGGATATTGACAGACTCCTCAGGAATACAATCCTAGCAAGGAAGAATCGTAGCTACTTCGGTGGGCTCATGCAAGTATGGTTCAAACATACTGTCTAGTGTGATGTGGATCTTCTATCTCATCATATAAGCCTTTTGTTGTTTTTTATCTTTTTTTGGCATCAATCGGCTTTACCGCTCAATTTTTTGTAAATTTACAACTCTGTTTCATTTTAATGATAATTAACATACTTATCAAAAAAAAATGAACAACGTGTGGGGAAATAGTTGGAAAATAATACGGGAACAAATCTACAGCAATGAAATCTCGTGCCGTACTCTTATTCGTATGAGCTCAGAAGCGTTTATCCGTTTATGTGAAGTCCTTGAGAAAAAGTATGGGTTACAAGAGTCGCTTAATATTAAAGTCGATGAGAGTGTTGCAATTTTTCTTGTTCTCTGTGGTCAAAATGACACTCAACATGACATCGGTTTAAGATTCGGTCATGCCCAGGAGACTATAGGTAGAAAGTTTCATCATGTTCTGGGGGCAATGGTAAAATTGGCAGTTGACTACTTACGACCAAGAACGGCTTCTGAGTTTGAAGCAATATCTAATAGTTTACAAGGAGATAAACGATATTGGCCATATTTTAATGGATCTATCGGGGCTCTTGATGGTGACTCCAGGTCGTGATGCATTACGATTTGTGAACCGGAAAGGAACGACAAGTCTAAATGTTCTAGGAGTATGTGATCACGATATGCTTTTTACATATTGTTTCGTTGGAATGGCAGGATCAACACATGACTCTAGAGTGCTAGATACCGCTATGCGCGATGATCCGTTGCTTCCTAGACCTCCTGGAGAAAAATATTATCTCGTAGATTCTGGTTATGCAAATAGACGTGGTTATTTAGCTCCATATCGAAAAGAAAGAAAAGAAGGTACTCGATATCATCTTCAAGACTTTATAAATTGCGAGCCTCCAAGAAATAGTAAGGAAATGTTCAATAGATGGCATGCAACTGAACGTACGTTTGGTGTATGGAAGAAAAAGTGGAGGGTTTTAAATGAATTTCCAAGGTACGACATCTCCACACAGAGGAACGTTATATTTTCAACAATGGGGCTTCATAATTTTATTAGGTGGAACAAAATTAAAGATGTTGATTTTGAGGAAGCGACTATGGAGAACAGTGGTGTGCATATGCATCAAAGTGAGAACGATTCAGATGATGAAAATGATGTACGAGGAAATGAAGAAACATCAACGGCAGTTTATATGAAGATTGTTCGAGATCAGATTGCTACACAACTGTGGTCAGATAAAAGACTTGGCTCCCGTCGAGTATAGGTCAGTGTGTGTTTTTCTCTTTATTTTATATACAAATTCTTGGATATATCATCTCTTAAAAAGCACAAATATATACTTTCAGTAACACAAGTTTTTGTTTTGTAGTTATGAGCTACATGCATTGTGGCAATTGAAATGGACGTGGCAACATGAAGCGTAGACCAAAAATCTTGTTTACATTATTTATTATTTTTTAGAGTTAATTATCTAATTATTTATTGTTTGAAATTTTGTTCCTTGTTTTGGTTACATTCCTTCTCTACAATTTTTCTTTCTAATTAATTCCATATCATTCCTTTAGATTCTTTTCCCTATGATTCCTTTCATTTTTAAAGTGGTCACCAGTTAGACGTTTTAGCAGGGAAGACGATTAGACGAATACAAACGTAAATAGGAAGATAGTTCATATTGAGAGCCTCATTCTATCGTAGGATGCTTTGATTCTCTAGGAAAAACTTCATGTTTCTCATTTCTATCATATTCTCTGCACTCAGTATTCTAACCTTCCTACATGAACCTACATGAAAAAATGGAAAAAATATATATATATACAGTAATGTTATGGAACAGTCAATGCGTCAAAAAGCTTGTTATTCAGTTTATGGAAGTTGAAACAGAACCTGGTGAGATTGAGGACTAATGATGAGTTTGTATCTTAGATTTACGTTTTTTGTGGCACGTAGCTATGTTATGATAGTTGTTTTTTTTATTAATTCATTGTTTTTTTTTGTCAATATTTCATATTCATTCACTGTTTTTCGTCCAACAAATTTGAAATGGTTAGTAATCCAAATTTGTTTTGTTTTTATGATTTGAAATTATATATAATTGTCAGGAAATGAATTTAAAATTAATTAGTTTTTAGTTATGATTTAAACATCTTTTTTAGGTTTGTGTGTAACATAATTGTCAAATTGTCTACTGACTTAAACTTTGTATAGACTATAGTTTTAGAATCTTTTGAGTTTCCATTTATTTTCTTTGCCGGTAAGAACCCACATATAAACCAGATTTTTATTTAGTTTATCTTAAATTATCTTTGTATATCGAAATTTTTTGGTTTAATTGTTGCATAGAAAATCAAATCTGAGTAGAATTAAGAAAAAAGGAAAATTGTTACCAAAGATGTTATTTCCCATACCAAAGTGATAGATGATAAATCAAGTCAAAGAATGACCAAAACAACAAACTACTATTGTTTTCATCATCATCCTCGTCCTCCTCAGGTTAGCAACAGCCCTTGGAGTAAGTTTGACAATCACTCAGTCGAGGACGTATGAGTGATTGTCAAACTTACTGCCCAGCCGAGCCGGTGACTGGAACACAACAAAGAGTACCACCAAATGAGTTTCCGAAGTTATAGTATCACAATCCTCAGTCTTAATGGTCGGCTTTGTCTTTTTGGATCCCTTCTTTGCCTTATTTTATAGAACATAACCATCTGAGTCAAACATTTTCGAGGATACCACTCAATCTCCATCAAGAACAACAGTTTTAAGGGTCAATAAGACTTGTTGTAATACGGAACAAAACCTGCAAGTACATGCATGATAAGAGCCAATAAGATCATACATATGGTCTTCTCCAGGATAGGCTCATCGTGATCAGTCATTTGATAATATGTAGAATCATGTGGAAAACATCAAGAAATGGAATTGCTTTTCCAGTAACAAAAAGGTAACCTAATTACAAAACTTACTCAGGGGTAATTCTCCAGTGCAATATGCAAGAAATCCGGTACCCCTTCCAGATATTCGTATCAGTTGAAGTTGAAACATAATTTCACCTGCATTGAAAACAAAAAAGATAATCAGGTTGTAGTTTCTAACACACCTTCAGCAGTTTTATCTTCGCCTTGTTCTGTTTTTACTTCTTCTGGTGCACTTTCAACTTCAACCACACCATTCATAATCTCACAAAGCTGTTTAATGTGAACAATGCGGTAGAAAAGCAGAAAACCATCAACGTCAGTTATAATTTTACGAGAGAGAGAGGACATATCAAGTTGTATCCTACTACTACGTTGAGAAGAAAGAGAACTATTAATATCAGTTATAAGCATGAGGGATAAGAAAAGAAGAAGAGAATTGGAACCAGAACATAATCACGAACCAAGGAGGAGGATAAGTGGAGCTGTGGACGTAGAGGAGTGTATTCTTGTCCTTCACGTCCCTCAATCTCAATTTTTTTTATTAACTCCAATTGATATATTAAGTAAGAAGCAACAAATAGAAGATCATTTCCATACCTTTATATACAAAGGTTGATACAACTTCTGATAATAAGCTTCTACCGCTGCCTCTCCTTGATTCCATTTCATCATGGTGGTCCTGCAATGCAAAATTTAAAAGGAATAAGTAAAAGACTATGTACATATTCATCTAACTGGAAGATTGTCTGTCTCCCCTGGATCTCTCTTAGAATCTCTACACGGTTCATGATTGTCGGATTCAAGTTTTCTCAAGGACATCTGAGTGTTGTGAAGCAAAATTCTGCAATTTGTTCTCCACAAACCAGCACAATCAGCAAAGCACATAAAGCATAACAATCAAATAAAGATCCAGAAGCCACAGTCCTTTGCGGTTGTCTGTTGTGTGTGAATCGACTTTAGAGACCACAAACTTTATAAATCTTAAAACGAGAGGAAAATACTAAAGGAGTACTTGTTCACTAATGATTAGACGCTCAAGTTTGATGAACATCCCAGCTTCAGCTGGATTACAGGCTTCTAACATAAGGATGATGGCCTCACAGTCTGGTGACGATATATTCCTCCAATGTGATTATCAGAAACTAATTGTGCAGAAAACCAGAGAGGGAACCTTGCTGAGAAGATTTGACGATTTCATCAATTGATTGGCGTTTGATTTTAACTTACTGGAAGGTTTGAGGATGGGTCTCTTCAACTGAAAGGACTTGTAAGAGTCGGTCATTATATGTTATAAAGCTCAAAAATGTATTAGATGAGAATTCAATTGCAAGGGAGATGAAAATATATAATGGAACGGTTGATGTTCAGTTTTCCCTAGCCAGGTCTTTGGAAATTGGAGGAAGAAGGAGGCTCTTAGATTGTTGGCCAATTTTTTTTTTTTATTTGCCGAAAATATTACGTGGATGTTCAGTTAGATGACATGCCTAAAAATGCTGAGATGGCACGTTCTAATAGGTTTGAATTAATTTGCAAACGTAGACCGTTTATCCGAGACTCTTATTCCATTTATATTACTTATTTCACATATATAGATAAATAGATAGATAGATATACACATATATTGAAAAAAAATAGATAGATAAATATTTTTACTGAGCAACCGCCCTGACCAATTAGGAATGAACATTTAAGATTGTTAGATAGTTATTACAACATTGGCTATGTCATCTCAAGTAACATAGGCTTTACGCTTTGGCCATCATTTAATTTTTTACTAGATCATTCTCTTCTTTCTTATTTGCGTTTGTGTCCGTCTCATCCCAGACTACCTCCAGTTACTATTTTCAGTCAGAAAAGGATCGTATAGTAAGAGACATTGACTTCTCAACCTAGAACTAGGACTGTTCAATCTGGTTTAACCAAACCAATTAAAAACCGAACCAAACCGAAATAGAAAGGTGGTTTGAATTTGGTAATGCCGAATATTCGGAATTTGGTAATACCGAATATACCAAATAGATGTTGTTTTTAAAAATATACTTTGGTATATAAACCTATCAAACCGAATAAACCAATCAATTAAAATATAGTAGCATAATTATATGTAGATCATATAATATAATTAACAATATATACATAAAATTTATTTTATAGATATGATCTTCATACTTAAAATTTTGATTTTAGTAATTTAATATTTTATTTTAAATTAAAATTAATTTATTTTAATTTTTTATCAAATTAAACATTAAATAATTTTTTACTTTTGTTGACAAATTATGTATGCTAATATTTAGTTATTTAATAATATTATGGATTACTAATTTTTCTCATTTTTATTCTATAAAAACTATTATTATTATTAACTTAATGTTTTTACTAATCGTTTTAAATAGTAAAAGAAAAAAAGAAAACATATTCTATTTAAAAACTGAAATATCTTCATGTTATAAAGCTGATATCTAATCATATAAAGTAAAATTCACAAAATCTTATAAAAGATAAATATATTTATAATTTTTTGGTATAAAACTGAATAAACCGAAAATCGACGGTATCTAAACCAAACCAAACCAAATTTGATATGGTTATTTCTTATAAACTGAATTACCAAAAAACTGAAAAACCAAACGGAAACGAAGGATTGGACACCCCTACCTAGAACTCTCGTTTATTAACTCTTTGCTAAAAGCCTAAAAGCCATGCATAAGTATACTTTTTTTTTTGAACTGGATGCATAAGTATACTTGTTTTTTTTGTTACTACTGAAAACAGATATATAAGGGAAAAATCGCGACGTTGTTCAAAAAAGGAAAAAGAGCATATGAAAAACTAACAAAGAACCAACGTGAGTTCTTCTGTATCTGTATGATTGGACTTTACGATTCAACATATAGATAAATATTAGATGCTTAATTTTTAATTGATTTCACCTAATTTCTCCAATAATAATAATAATTTCATTATCCAAGTAAAGATTACTTGATTTTTTATAACGAGAATTATCATATATAAAAAAAATGCAACGCTGCTCAAAAAAGGAAAAAATGCATTAAAAAGCCAAACCGTCATATAAATAAATTTATAGTTAAGGATTTTGCCATGGAAATTCATTTATAAAACCAATTCATGATAGGAAATGGACGTACACTCCTGTTAGAAATCAGTTAAGGATTTACATCTCTTTATAAACAACTCTCAACACACACTTTTCTTCTCAAACAAAGAAGAGAAGCCAACGAGCGTTTTTATGGATTTCGATCTCAACATGCCACTACAAGAAAACATAAGTTTAACGAGGACGGTTTTCCTCGTGAGTTCGTCGTAAAAGAGCCTTTACGAGGAATTAGCGAAGAAACACGTTTTGTCGTTACTCGTTCGTCGTAACACATATTTCCTCGCTAATTCGTCGTAACTTAGCGAGGAAAATATTTCGTCGTAAAGACGAAGTACATCATTTCGTCGTAAAGACCACGTAAATATTCCACGTAAGGAGGTCGCTAAATTTCCTCGTAAATACCTTGAAAAGAGTTCCTCGTAAATATGTCGAAAGTTTTTCCTCGTAAAATACACTTAACTACCACGAAAGTATTTCCTCGTAAAATACTCGTTTATCTTTCCTCGTCATTTCCTCGTAAAAGATTCTTCGTAAAATACTCGTTTATCTTTTCTCGTCATTTCCTCGTAAAGTTTCCACGTAAATAGGTCGTCATTTCCTCGTAATATTTTATATATAAATAAGTTTTGAATTTATAATACAACAACCGGAAAAAAAGAACTAAGGGTCGTTCATCGCCTGGTAGAATTCCTCACTCCTCCTCGCAACATCCGCCTCGTTATGTGTGTCGGATGACTCGCCTGGAATGGGATGTTGTTGTCGCATGTTCTTCAACATGGACTCCCATTCCGGATTTGTGGCCGCTATAACGTCCAAGAAGCCCTCGACTCCACCCATACGAGCATTTGTCGAGGCCAACTCGTTACGCAGCTGAGAGACTTCATCATCCCGTCGCTGACCATAAGACAATGTCGCTCTCGGAACATCGTTGTCGGAACCAATCTCCAACGTCCGTCCTTTTTTTTAAGGACAACCTTAAAAACAAAAATAAATATTGTTAGTAAAAATTTAAAGTTAAATTAAATGAATAATAAAAAATTAAAATTTTAGAAAAATTACCTCCTCGTAAATCTTATCCACTTCAAGTGTGGATAAGGTGACGGGTAATCCGTCGGTAGACTGCTGGGTCAGCTGGGTCTGGCGGTCTTCAACCCGAGCAACCACGTCGGTGTAGATTTGCTCGGACTTACCATCTACAAATACGCCTGCCTTGTTCTTGTGGGTCCTCTCGTAAAGTTCCATAAGAGACGGGAGATGTCCCGTCTCTTTGGCCTAAAAAACATTTAAAAAAGTTAGAATAAAATTAAATATATATATTAAAAAATTTATTTAATAAAATATTTAATTACCATTTCCATACGGACACCGGCGTGGGGTTTTTGGCCCAGTGTGAAGCATCGGCCCGTTCCCGTGCTCATCGACCGTGTTACGGGAATTAGAGCAAGACTGGGCAATTCTAATGGAATCAGGAAGACGCCAATAACAGATGAGACCATCCCACACATCCGTGGTGAGCTCAGCGGGTTTGCCACGCTCATATCCCTTCACGATCCAGTCACCCTTCCAGTTGGAGACCCTGTCCAACAAGCGAACTTTCGCCTTCGCGTTAAACGCTTTCCTCACCCTCTCAGTGACCCCAAGGCCCAATAATATTTTTGCTGTGGAAAAAATTAAATAAATAATTAGTTTTTTTAAAAGAAATATATATAAATCATGAAAAAATTAAAGTATATATAATTAATTAATAGAAACTTACAGCGTAAATTTTGAACCACGTCTTTCTGACGTAGTGAGGCGTCTTACTCCAGTTCGGATGTGGCATGGAGAAGTAACCTTTGATAGTGTCGGCTACGTCCGATGCAAAACATCCATCAACCCCAAACCTGGAAAAAACCAAATTTAAAATATAAATTATTTTTTAATGTTATAAAAGAATTTTAAACGAATTAAAAAAAAATTAATGTAACATACCACAAAGTTCCGTCCGGTCGGTCGGGGTCGATGACTGGTAAACTTTCTCTGCCTGGCAGACGGAGAATGTCCTCGACAGTGTACTGCGAGTATGGAGCACTCGGAGGCACCATCAAATCGGGATGAACATCGGCGGGCATCGGAGGAGCCATCGGAGGAGGCACAGGAGGAGGCATCGTCGGAGGAGCCATCGGAGGAGGCACAGGAGGAAACGATGGTGCACTAGAAGAAGGCGACCGAGAGACTCTCTGAGAAGGCTGAATCTCGGGGACAATCTCCGGACCCGAAGAACCGGGAGCTGAAGAAGACGACGGGTCTAAACGACTACCAGGCTCACCGAACATCTGTCTGTAATGGGGAGTAAGTCTGTTCTTTCGAATCGTCTTGAAAAATAATTTAATATTTAAAATTAACATCAACAGTATAATTTCCTATATTATCCACCTAATCAACACTAATTAACATAAAACCCGTAAACCTATCTAAATTCCCTATATTAACCACCTAATCTATCCTAAACTAATCGAAATTAGAGAGGAATTAGAGAGACTTACCATTGCTACGAAATAGAAAGGAAGTGGAGAGGAAAGAAAGAGTGAGCGCTCGGGAGTATATATAAGATTACTTATCCTCGTTATTTCCTCGTAAAGTTACGAGGAATTACAAAGGCCCGTGTTTAGCTTTACGAGGAATTACAAAGGCCCGTGTTTTATTGTACGAGGAAGTAGCGAGGAATTACAAAGGCCCACGTTTATGTTTACGAGTTTTTTACGACGATTAAGCTTACGTGGAATTTACGAGTCAACCATTTACGAGGAATTAGCGAGCCCCGCTTTTCTATAAATACCCGCAACTTTCCTTCTCAAACCACACACAAACTCACAAATCACACACAAACTCACAAATCACACCCTATCTCAAATCACACAACTCAGTAAAATGATTTTCAAATTAGAAATATTTGAAAAAAAAAGGAAGATAAGAAAGATATTGGAACACATGTGGGCTAGACTTACGTAAGTCTCACCACATGTGATTCCAGTATCTTTCTTTTCTTCTCTTCTTTTTTTTCTAGTTTTTATTCTACAAGGAATTAGCAAGGCCAGCTTTTTTTTTAGGTTACGTGGTATTTACGACGATTTGCGCTTACGTGGAATTAACGAGCCCTGCTTCTTTTTTTTCGTCGTTATTTCCACGTTGGTTTACGAGTGCTTTACGACGATTTCTGCTTACGTGGAATTAACGAGCCCCGCGTTCTTTATTTTTATATTTCGTCGTAATTTCCATGTTTATTTACGAGGAATTAACGAGTATTATGTTTAAATCCCTAAAATCCAAAACTCCAAACCCCATCTTCCTTATCTTCTACTTCATATATTCCAAACCCCAAACCATCTACCCTTTAAACTCAATATATTCTTTCACCTCAATCTATTCTTTCCATTCCAAACCCCATTCCTTAACTTATTATCTCAATATCTTATTTATAAAACAAACTCCCACATTACCTTACACAAAATCAAATACATCAATCCGATACATCGACATTCTCGTCATCACTAGAAACATCATCATTTTCATTAAACAGCTTCCTCTGTGGCATCGTCGGTAAGATCTTCGTACTCGTGATTATGCGGATCAATGAGAAGGATGTCATCAATTTCTTGTTCAGGTTCCTCGACTTCATTTATCTGTTCTTCTTGCAAAGGTGGTTCTTCTCCACTGATGATTCGTCCTCGAGGTGTAACTTTGATCACAGCTAACCAATTTATACCCGAATCTCTCATCCGAGGGTATGGAAGGAAGCTAACTTGGTCTTCTTATGAAGCTAAGATGAAAGGCTCGAATTTGTTGTACCTTCGTCCACCGTTGACAGTAACTACACCGAATTTGTTAAACTGAACACCTCTGTTGACGACGGGGTCGAACCATTCACATTTGAAGAGGACGCATTTCAGCTTCAATATCCCTGGGAATTCGACTTCAATAATCTCCGTCAAGATAGAAATATGTTTCCCCTTCACACATATTCCATAGTTACTGGTCGCCCGCTGTCTACCATACTCATATGTGTGAAAAGTATAGCCTCGTGTGAAATACATCTGTGATGTGGTGACCTTTACAAGTGGAGATTGAATTACTTCGTGTAACCACTTAGGATAATTTGCATCGTCGTCATAATCAACCTGCAAAAATAAAGAGAACGTTGAAATACAGATCATGTATGAAAAAAGAGTTTGAGTTAATTAATACCTGATTCCTCAACCACTTAATAAAGTGTTGATCTTTCCTTTTGTCTACGTCACTTGTGGATATATCAGGAAATGTTTCTTCGACTTGAGAAAAAAATAGGCTGTAAAATCACATTTTATATGAATGAATCTCTCGCAATTATATAATTTATACTTATATGTGTTTAGAAGTGTCCATATATGTTACCTTTCAAAATAACGCATCAATGGATCCTCGCAATTGAGTACAATATAGGTGTGTGTACTATGAGTGTCTTGTTCACTCGACCACCAAACCTCTTTTGACTTCCCTCCGAGTCGCCCATTCTGGCTAAAGAGATCTGGAACGCCAGCAACTGCATATGTTGGCGCAACACCACCATCATCATATCTTCTTGGAGCTCTTCTCCGGGTACGTACTCTTGACGCAAATGCAAAGGGCAGTAGTCGTTGCATAAAGACATGAAAATCATGACTCTTCATCCCAGAGAACTTTTGACCCTTTTCAACACATCTAGAGAGATTTGAAACATACCCATCGGGGAACTTCACTTCTGATGCCACCCAGTTGAACAACACCGACTTTTTTTCCGAAGACAATCTGAATATTGGAACTGGAACTTGTTCATTGCTTTTTATATGTAACTCGCTTCTTGAGCAAATATCCGGCAAGTCCAACCTTGATTTTATGTTGTTTTTGTCTTCCCTGGGACATTCAATATTGTATTCATGTTGTTGTCAAAGAAATTCTTCTCTATATGCATCACATCGAGGTTGTGGCGCAGAAGAAGATCCTTCCCATATGGCAACTCCCAAAATATACTCTTCTTGTGCCAGTTGTGATGAACATCGTAAGAATCATGCATATTACAAGGGACATGCCAATTACCACCCCAACGAACCGTTTCGTTAGCTCCGTAGTAGTCGATTTGCGCTTCAATTTGTTCTCCAGTTAGATATGGAGGAGGAGTGTCTCTCACAACCCTTTTGTGCCTAAACAAATTTTTGTTTCTTCGGTACGGATGGCCAATGGGAAGAAATCGACGGTGACAATCAAACCAACTTGTCTTCCTACCATTCTTCAGTTGAAACGCATCTGTCGTTCCATTACAATATGGACAAGCTAATCTCCCATGTGTAGTACATCCAGACAACATCCCATAGGCAGGAAAGTCACTTATGGTCCACAAAAGCATCGCTCGCATCGTAAAATTCGTCTTCGTTGAACAGTCATACGTCCTCACCCCTGTTGACCACAAATCCTTCAGCTCTTTTATCAGTGGTTGTAGAAAAACATCCAGGGACCTTTTTGGATGGTTCGGACCAGGTATTAATATGGTGAAGAATAGCAACTCCCATTGCATGCACATCTCCGGTGGCAGGTTGTATGGCGTAAGAAAGACTGGCCACAATGAATATTATCTCCCTGACATTCCGAACGGACTAAATCCATCTGTGCATAATCTGAGATACACATTTCGGCTATTGCTAGCGAAATCCGGATGTACTTTGTTAAAATGTTTCCAGGCTCTTGCATCTGATGGATGAGTCATCTCACTATCCGTCTGAGTATGCTCGGCATGCCATCTCATCTTTCCAGCTGTCTGCTCTGATTGGTACAATCTTTTCAATCTGTCTGTAATTGGTAGGTACCACATCCTTTGGTACGATACCCTATTACGTCCCCATCCTTGCGGCTTGAATCGTGGCTTCTTGCAGAATCGACATTCTTCTAACTTCTCATCATCTCCCCAGTAGATCATGCAGTTGTCGATGCAAACATCTATCATCTCCGAAGGCAACCCAAGATTATAAACCAGTTTCTGAATCTCATAATAAGAATCAGCAGACACATTGTCTTCCGGCAAATACTCTTTAAACAAGTCTGCCCATTCGTTCATGCAACTTTCAGATAGATTGTGATCAGTTTTACTATTCATCATTTTAGCAGCCAACGACAAATTAGAGAAACCTTCTCTACAACCACTGTAAAGTGGTTGATTTACCGCGTTTAACATTTCGTAAAACTTTTTTGCATCTATATTAGGTTCTTCGTCTTCATCATGAGCTACGAATGCATCAGCTACCATATCATGAACCCTATCATAATCTACCATTTCCTCCTGATGGTAACTATGTTCATTATGCAAATGATGATCAACCGGTTCTTCCTGAAAATTGCTATTACTACTACTAGCTTCATTCTGATCATAATTATAACTTTCTCTATGTTGAAACCAGATATAGTAATTTGGCATGAAACCTCTATTTATTAAATGCTTCCAAACATTTGTACGGTTTGCCAATTTCGAATTGATGCATTTCCGACAAGGACAGAACATCTTACCACTTTCTTGGGCGAGCGGTGTTGAATCTCCTTGATGCATAAATGTCTCCAGCCCCACAAGGTATTCTTTCGTCACTCTCCCGTTAGCATCTCTATGCATATACATCCACTTCCGCAACTCGAAAATATTCCCAGAGCCAGCCATTTTTTTTTCTTTCACGTTTTTTTTTGTTGGTGTGTTTAAAATGATGTTCAAACGTCCCTATTTATAGAAATTTTCGAATCTGGTAGTTGTAATTTTCCTACGAATTTATGACGAAAATTAGTTAGGTGGCCGAAAAAAAACGTGTGACAAACAAAGTTGGTGGATTCAAAATTTCGTCGCTAAGTAGATGTAAATTATTTCCTCGTAAAGACTACGCTAAGTTTACGTTACGTGGAATGTACGAGGAAATACGATTTCCTCGTAAAAACCACGTGACTTTACATCGACTTTACGACGAAACTGTTTCGTCGTTACTTTACGAGGAAATAATGCTGATTTTATTTTTCCGCGTAATTTTCTTGTAAAGTCGACGAAATTAACGAGGAAAAATATTCCTCGTTAATTTTCCTTGTTAAGCTTCTGTTTTCTTGTAGTGTGCCCCCGTATACCTTCGTGAAGAAACTATCTGCAAGTGATGTCGGTAGTCAAAGCCGACTTATGCTGCAAAGAAGCGACGCCGAGAACCACATCTTGAGTCATCTATCTGAAGATAACAATATAGCAATCCAAGCAGGCGAAGGAGTCAGGATTAGAGTGTGCGACCGCAACTCAGACACTGAGCATTTGCTTGTTCTAAAGAGAATGATAAAAACAACAGGAAGCTATGTTTTAAATGGCGGATGGATTAGAGAGTTTGTCAATAGGAGAGGTTGGAAGGAAGGACAAAAGATTGGACTCTTCTATAATAGCCATAAAAACAGTCTCGATGTTTATATGCTTCATCCTCCTCCTGCAGATAAAAACAATCCTAACTAGGTGGAAAGATCTTCTTCTCTTCTGAGGACCTACCTAATATACATCTAGATTGTCTTTGTTTTTGTTTTTTTTTTTCCAGGGTTTTTTTAGTAAAGCCTAGACATGACTATGTTTGTCTACCCAAAACGTTAATAACTTATTCATGGTACAATTCGAACTTAGAATTCGTGTCTTTCTTTTGTTATCCCACCCCTTTTTATCAACTTTTAGTTATTCTTTAAAGCTTCCAATAGGTCAAACTAAAACTTAATCCCTTTTCTAATCCTTCAGTCACCGAATTTTTATCTCTTACATTTTCGATTCATTCTTTGAGTTTTTATGTTTTTGGTATTTTGATTTCTATCTATATTAATCCCGTTTAGGGTTTTAGGTTGTTTTGGTTTGCATTTTGCTTTTAGCTTGTTCATCGTGGCTTCACAAAGCTAATAATGAACACAATTGACAAATATTTTTTTTTTAATTATGAGAAGTGTTATGGTATCATAAAAACTTTTAGAAGTCCACCTACTAATATACATATATATATGTATGAACGTCTAGTTATTTACCTTAGACTCTAATATCATTGTATTGTTAATGTTTCGCTAAAGTGGTCCACTGGCGATCCTCGACCTGGGAAGTCATGGGTTCGAGTCCCGCTGGCGGATGTTGCTCTTGAGGGCCTTCGGGCCCAATACGGACACTTCCAACTACGCTGGCCACTGGTGGGATTTAAATGGGGTGATCACCAGCCCTCCTGGAGACCTCGGCGGGCTCCCCGGCTTAGCTCCGGTGGACGGTCTTTGGTTGATAGTCGGAGCCTTACGAGGTCTTCGGATACCAGGGTTATCAAAAAAAAAAAATGTTTCGCTAAAGTTATCTCTACTGTTTCTGTGTGGACAAGACCATTAGTTTTCTTTTTCTTTTTTTTCATATGTCAAAATTTCTTGTATATGATCTACTGGTTTCAAACCAATTTTAGTAAAATGATTTTTTGTATTGGCCGCTTATTAGATCATACAAATCTTTAACAAGAATATACATATGGATATACAATATAAGTAGATGAGTGGGTTTTACTTAATAACTCTGTTGTGATCTCATTGACAAGCAGTGCCGTCCCTGCCATAAGGCAGCTAAAACTTGTGCTTTAGGCCACATATTAATCACAGTTCTTAAGGCCACATATTAATCACAGTTTTTAAGGCCACATTGCAATAAAATGATTGTAGTTCAATGTCTAATGCAACATCTTGTTACTCTTTCTTTATTTCAGTGATGTGTTTTGTTTTGGACTTACGTTCCAATTTTCGTTGGTTAGCGTGGTTTTCTTTTGAGTAATGTTTTTTCTTCTTTGTGTTAGTTGGCTTTTGCTACTATAATATTATCTTTTTCATTCGATTATTTAGATGTTTATCACAATAAATTTTCATCTTTCATATATAGTTTGACAGTTTTATAATTTTTATTTAAAAGTTATTTTATCCTTTTTTTTATAAAATAACTCCCTAATATTTATTGATGATCTAAATTAATATACATTTTTACGGAAGGAAACTTTCAAACAAAAGTTAACCACTATTTTTAAATATGCTTTAGGCCACAGATTTTTTTGGGACGGCACTGTTGACAAGGATTTTAATGTTATTCTGGCCAATAACATTGTCAATATTTTATGAATTTGATGCTTTATCATGGATTTTGGTGCAGGTTATATGCACAATGGAGTTTGATCAGTCATTCTTAATGCGTTACATATACATGAGATAATACTTGAAACAGAAGGGCCTAGAGAATCAGGGAGATTTGTCATTTTTCTTCAATAATCTTAGGAATTTATTTTCTATATATAATGAGTCTCTGTAATTGCAAATGCTTACGCATAAGAAAAGAAGCTATCAGTAGAGTAATCTCCTGGAGAGTTCGAGACTCTTACTCTAGTACCATCCAAGATAGTGGCTTATGATGCTGCGTAGGCCTGGGCGTTCGGTTCCGGTTCGGTTCTTTCTGTTTTCGGTTTTTCGGTTATAGGGATATAGGAACCGTTCGGTTATCTATGAAATTCGGTTCGGGTCCGGTTCGGTTTTTTTCGGTTTCGGGTCGGTTCCGATAACAATTAAAGAACCGACTAATATCCGATAAATTTGTGGTTCCAATTCAGTTACGGTTCGGTTCCGGTTTTTTTGGTTAATTTTGGATAATTCGGGGTAAAAAACAATTTGTTGGAGATTTTTCGGATATAAATCGGGTAATTCTGATAAATTTTAATATTTTAGATAAAAACTATTCGAGTAATTCGGTTCTTTAGGATAATTTGGATAATTTAAAATACTCTAGATACAAAAAATATTAGAGTATTTCGATTTTTTTGGATAGTTCGGTATATAAGTAGCAAGTTTTGAATATTTAGTATGTTCAATACCAAATATAATGAATATTTTTAGGTTTATAAATTTTATTTCAGATATTCGGATACCCATTCGGTTCTCGGTTCGGTTCCGGTTCGGTTTCGGTTTTTCAGTTATAGAAATATAGGAACCGTTAGGTTATTTTTGAATTTTGGTTCGGTTTCGGATTCGGTTTTTTCGGTTCGGTTCCGGTTCGGTTTTCGATTTTTATGCCCGTGCCTATTGTTGCGGTAGCCAAATTATCGTTAGGATAGTTAGCAGTAAAAACTAAATAAAAGACTTTTCACATTAGAAAACTTTATAGCATAGAGTTGATAGTTGCAAGCAAATAGAAACAAGAATCTGCAAAGTCTCCTCTGGTTTTGAGATGAAGAAACTACACAAACCCGAGAAGAAGAAAAACTGGAGCTTAGCAGAGATACTCCATGGTGTGTTTCTATTTCTGCAGCTGTATTCTCTTGTCCCTGATAGGCAGATCAAGCGGCTTCTGTGCCTCATGAGGATGGTCTGGGCCTTTGTACACCTTCAGGTGATTGAACAAAGCTCTCCCAAGCCGTCCCTTTGGAAGCATTCCACGAACAGCATGCTCAATGATCCTTTCCGGGATTCTCTGCTGCAACTGATCAAAGGTTTCTACTGTCATACCACCAGGTCGTCCTGAATGCCTCCTGTACAGCTTTTGGTTCCTTTTCTTTCCAGACACAGCCACTTTCTCAGCATTCACCACAATGACAAAGGCTCCCATGTCGACACTGGGAGTGTAGGAGGCAAGGTTCTTCCCACGGATGTGATTAGCAATGGTTGATGCTAACCTTCCGAGAATCTTGTCGGTTGCATCGACCACATACCAGGGCTTGTCCGTGTTCACATGGTCTGAAGCCTTTGGGTACCATGTTGTGTTCCAGATGTCCTATAAACCAAAAAGTACAGATTCAACCCAAAGTCTATAAATAAATAAAGGTTCACACTTTACCAATCACGAAGAAGAAGAAAAAATCAAACTTTCAAATCCATTTGAGTCACTAAACAAGAAGATACGCACTTATACTTATACATATGTAGCCAGAGTCAAAAGGAAAAGTCTATAGCTTCAACATAACCCATTCTTAAACACAATGTGAAGAAAGTAAAGGCTCACACTTTACGAATCAAGAAGAAGAAAAAAAAAAGCAAACTTTCTAATCTGTTTAACTATCTGATGCACATATACTTATACAAAACAATGATTAAGAGATGTGAATAACAAAAGCGTTGAAGCTAAAGAAAGAACGAGCTAGATAGAGAAAAAAAAAGATCGTTACAGGGCCATTTGCTTCCTCTTCGTCGAACATCCACCGTTGGTTTGCAGGAACGAGAGAAGTAGTAATTGCCTGGTCGGCTTCGCACTTCACCTGCACTCCCCTCTTCGTGTTCGCGTTAGTGGCGTTTCGAACCGGCGGCTTTGAGATAGCATTTAGAGAGAAGCCTAAGAACGAAGACCTTCTGTTACATCCGGAGGTTTTCACCGAAGAAGAAGAAGAAGGGAGTATAACTGTCGAGGACGAACAGAGAATCGCCATTGTTGTTCTTCTGTGCTCTTTCGATGTAATGGATAAGATTGTGTTCTTCTTCAGTTCAGACAATAACAGTGGTGGCAATAAGTGTAAATAAGATAATTAATAGGACGAGAAAGGTAATATAAACGGGTTCAGAATCCGACTCGTTTGGAGCTCCGAATCTAGCCCAGTACGACGACTGTGATGTAAGCGAGACGAAAACAAGACCGTTAAGTTGAGAGAGTCAGGGAAGACCAAGCTACATCTGCGTTGCTTCTCGATAAACAGTGGTCCAGAACAATGGCCCATGGGCCGTAACATCCAATACACAGCTGACATTACCACACGCGTGTATGTCAATCCCTCGTTCTCTATCTGAAACTCAAAGCAACACTCACAGTGACAGTCTCGCACTAACATAAATAAACTGCGATTATGCTTTGTAACTTTATCGTTACGGATCAGTAAATCATCTCTCAAGAACTGGGTGGTAAGTAAGTTTGGACGATGAACTTACAATCTTTAAAATAGGCATGCTTGATGTATATTTAAAAAGGCATTTGCCTTAGGCCCCAAATAATTATTCAATTTTAAGGGCCCAAAATTTTGATAATCTAGTATCTCATAGTGGTTTTTTGTTTCTCTGCAGTTATGGTCAGTGACCACGTTCAAATCTTTGTGTGACTATAAGTTTTGAACATAAGCTTTTATAGAAAGAAATCCATATTCTAAATAAATATTAGATACAAATCAGTAAAAAGATCTGACTCGCAAATCAAAACGAAATCAGGTCAAGTTTAATAGGTTTACATTATAATGTTTTAGAGTAAACTTTCCGAAAGTACCATAAATCAGAATCTTAATTGATTTAGATATTTTTCTCATCATATTATATCTGTTTTTCACAAAAAAATTGATACATCATATTCATATTGCTTTGTTTTCTTTCTCGTGGAACCATCCATCTTTGGTATTTCTTCCTCTTTCCTTTTGTTGATATAGTATGTTTTGGTTTTGTTTTCATTATTTCTATCCTATGAAAGCGATGTATTACTTATATGTTTACCGATTATATGAAAGGGCCCCAATTTTTTAAATTGCCTTAAGCCTCTAGATACCCTCGCACGGCACTGCATGCGGGTTCCGGTTGTTTGGTTTGGGTATTTCTGTTTTCGGGTAGTGCAGCTTGACATAAATCTTACTATTTAGCCCGAAATAAAGTTTGGTTCGGTATTCGATTAGTTAATTTTTCTAAAATCCTACCAAAGTTTTTGATTTCCCTTAAGCTTCCGTTTAAGTTTTTAAAAATTTAGAGATAAATATGGTTAGTTCAGTTATTTCGGTTAGTTCGGTTCAGGTTTTGGAACGGTCTGGCTATAATTTTTTTTTTTGAAGAATATTGTTGCTGAACCGAACTGAAAACCTATTTTTTTTATTAAAAACCAACCAAATCAAGCCGAACATCCAACCAAACTAACTAAAAATTTGGTTTAGTTCGGCGGGGTCGGTTCGGTTCAAAATCTCAGGCCTGCTTTAACATATTAAGTGAAACATTGTTGACGGTTGAATGTTTTCAGAGAGAGAAGAGCTCTTCCATTGACCCTCAACGACACAAAAACAGCAGTGAACATGCTTCACAAAATGGTGAACATCGTAGTTGGGATCATCATACTCCTTGTTTGGCTTATCATACTTGGAATCACTTCCACCAAGTTCCTAGTGGTCATGAGCTCGAATCTATCATCTACTTGTTTGTGATACACCCCTTTGATGTTGGCGATAAATGTGAAATAGATGGAATCCAGGTAAGTTAAACTTGTCAATGTTCAAGAAATAGCTAGACGGCATCTAGGTATTTTATATAAGATTATTGATTAGGCGTACACTTAGATTGATTTTTTAAGCCCATTGACCCTTTTTGAAAAACACCGTCAAGAAAAATCATTTTGTTTAGCTCCGGTTTGCTAATTAGTCGCTGCCTAGACCAATTTTTAGAACATTGATTTTTGATATTGTAATGTTAGAAGAAAAATCTTATTGTTGTTCCTTTGTGTGTTTCTCCAGATGGTTGTGGAAGAGATGAACATATTAACAACCATATTCTTGAGGTTTGATAACCAGAAAGTTCTGTATCCTAACAGTCTCCTCTGGACTAAATCCATTGGAAACTATTACCGGAGTCCAGACATGAGAGATGGAACTGAATTCTCCATCCACATTACTACTCCAGCTGGGAAAATCATCCTTATCAAGCAGAGAATCACAAGGAACATCATGCATATATCACAAGCCTTATACATGGATATTTATATACTTATGACATGCATTCTCTGTGATAGTTACATTGAAGGGAAGGAAGATCACTGGTATCCAGCGCCAATGATAGTATTCAAAGACATGGAGTCATTGAACAGTGCGAGGATTGCGGTTTGGCCAACGCATAGAATGAATCATCAAGATATGGGAGAGAGATGGGCTAGAAGATCTCAACTTGTTGAAGAGATTGCCAAGATTTGCAGAGAGCTTGACATTGAGCATAGGTTGTATCCTCTTGACATCAGTGTCAAAACTATGCCATCTCCTACTGGTTTGCCTGTTTCTGAACGTCTTCCACCTCATTGGTCTGCTCCTGCTTCTGGTAGCAAATGAAACTATAACGCCCGACCGCCCACAGCTAATGGGCCATTCACGCCCGCTCTCTCGGCCCGTGGGCCCCATCCTTTCTGACGGTCGGTCCGTTAATTTTTCAAGGCTTGTAATCATTGTTTACTGACCCTGCAATCACCACCCAACCTTTCTCCGTGCTTTGGCCTCACTCGCACGGTATCGCGAATCACTTCCCGATAGGTCAGCCATCCTTTCACTACTCCAGCCCAAGCACGCTTAACTCTGGAGTTCTAAACGAATGTGTGACAGAAAAGGTAAGTCAACTTTGGTGACATATGTAGCCAAATCAATTCTCTTAAGCCTTTTCACATATCACAACTCGGGATGTTACAATTCACCCCCTCTCAAAGAACGCAACGTCTTCGTTGCGCCCCACGACAGGTCTCAAGACGCCTCTCAGGTCAGAACTGAGATGGCTAACCAGCTCTGATACCACTTATAACGCCCCGACCGCCCACAGCTAATGGGCCACCCACGCCCGCTCTCTCGGCCCGTGGGCCCATCCTGTTTGACGGTCGGTCCGTTAATTTTCCAAGGTTCGGAATCATTGTTTACTAACCCTGCAATCACCACCCGACCTTTCCCCGTGTTTTGGCCTCACTCGCACGATATCGCGAATCACTTTCCGATAGGTCACCTATCCTTTCACTACTCCAGCCCAATCACGCTTAACTCTGGAGTTCTAAACGAATGTGTGACGAAAAATGTAAATATAACTTTGGTGACATAGACAGCCAAATCAATTCTCTTAAGCCTTTTCATATATCACAATTCATATATCACAATTCGGGATGTTATATAAACTTGATACAGTTTGCATCAAGAGGTTCTGGTTCTCATTTTTTTAAGAAAAAGTTGTAACTAGATATTTAGAATTTAGCTAGGAAAATGAGGTACTTGATGATTACTAGACTGATGTCATGTACATATTATTGTAATCTCCATACAAATCTTTGACCAAATATAATATATTTATTCCAAATATGAACATTCAACTTCAAGTCACATAACCAACACCTACAGTACAATAGTTCACATCTATTATCAGACCAGCCGATGGTCGTTGCAGTTTTTAGAACCGTCTCCGCCGCCGCTTCCCAACCCTCTGGTTAGGAGATGAGCCGGTGTACGGAGTTGAAGAAGATATGTCCGGAACAAACACTGACTGATGGTCAAAATGTTTAGGCCAGTTTAGACCAGAAGCTGTTGGTGGAGAATGGATCTGTGGAACTGCCCATGATGTCTCACCTCCCAAGCAGTTGTTGTTATCTTCTCCATCTTCTTCTCCAGATCTCATCATGGAAGAACTGTCTGAATCTCCTCGTCTACTAGTATCAGCCTGAAAAAAAAAATGAATACAAAAAGACAAAATGAAGACCAATCTTTACTTGTTACCATATCGGACCTAAAAGAAACGATTTTTTAAAAATTGATCTAGGTGTTCAAAAAATCGGTCTTAACGCATGTCTAATCAATACTCTCATGTCTAATTACGGCCTAACAATTTCTCGAACACTGCTTGTTACACACACTAATGATAACTAATTGTTTACCTTAGATGATGAACCGTTATTCTCCATGTATTCATAGCTCTGATCAAAGTCCGTTAATCCGAAAATCTCCTCTAATTGCCACTGACCAGTAGCTGATCCACTGCTTGCAAAAGGAAGCTTTGTGGAAATGTGATCACTGACTTTAGTTTCCGGTAAACCCACCTGATGATGATCAAAGTCCATCTTCTGAGGCTCAGATGTAGGTAGTGTAAACTGTTTGGTCTCCATGGCTTTATCATCATTAGATGCTGGTGATGATGATTTTGTAGAAGGACCTGTGTCTATAGCTTCAAGACCAACTCTTATCCCAGTCAGAAGAAACCTCTGGTGAGCTGAGACATGAGGGTTCACAGTGTGGATTGCCACATCGCATTTCCGACATAGTAAAGCTCTGTCTTGCAGACAAAAGAAGAATCCAGAAGCTTCCTGTCAAGTTCACAACACGAAACACAGCATAAAACAGAGCATTAAACAGAGCAATGACCTCTCTAAACATATAAAGGTTCAAACTTTTTATAACAAAAGCCAATAACTCAGACGAACTTTTATGTCAGAGCTTAAAGACTCAAAACTTTTGAGATGCAAGAGAGATGAGTTCAGACCTGACAAATGTCGCATTTGGGTATGGAAGAGGAAGAGACAGAGAGAGGGACTCTCTGGTGTTTTTCAGCGAGTTTATTAGCGGCGTGAATTTTCTCATCGCAAGCCCAACACAACGCAGCTTCATCGGCGCAACATAGCACCGCCGCTTCCGCCGCCTCGCAGACGTTGCACTTTATCTTCATCCAAGAAAACCAAAGATTCAAATCTTGAGAAAACGAAACTAATCCTTTCGTTTCTTTGATTTTGTTGTTTCGCTTGTGGATTGCTGTCGGAGACTTGATTTGTCTCCTCAAGACTATGAGGTTTATGGTTTTAAGAAACTCTTACGTTCTAATTTGTCTGAAGGACTTTTTCAAAAAAAAAAAATTTGTCTGAAGGAGAATTTTCTGATAAATATTTTTTCTGGTCAAAATGAATTTATTTATAACTTTCTGATTAAAAAAATGTTTATTTGGATTCTAAAGAAAAATAATTTTACAATATCAAGATTATATTCATACACGTATTAATCGACAGTCAGAATCTTAATCAACCAATCATTAATAAGGTCCCAATTTGAAAATAAAAATAATAATTTGTACATTCGAATTCTAGATTAGTCGTTGGCCTTTGAGGAAAAATATCATATAAATTAATAGATTAGTAAAATAATAAATAGTGGTGGGTGTCTAGCACAGTATATAAGCGGTGGGCTCGAAAAGAAAATATGAAGGAGTTTAGGGGATATTTTTTAGACATGAGTGAACACTGGGAGTACACGTGGCAGTCTAAGTACATGTGTCTTAATTGCAGGAGACCATCTTAGCTGTAACTTGCAGAGTAAACACATCTCTATATCACTTGAATTTTCTTGTACTCATGCTCAGAATATCTACTGTTTGCATTTTACAATCTACATAATTTGAATACTATAATGATGGGATGATAACGAAATGTTTACAAAGAAAAATATCCAGCCTTATAATGTCAACATTATATTCAAACACGTATGGTTACGCAAGCCATAAACAAATCAATCAACCAATCATTAATAAGGTCCCACTTTAAAAAAGATTTCTCCAAAATCAACAATTTGCACGAGAAAAGAGATTATTCTAGGTAATTAATTTATTTTTATTCAAGAGGATCAGGCACATCCACGTTCTTGGTTCAAGAAAGATAGCTACTGAATCAAAGAATCAACGAATCTTTCGGTCCAAGGAACCTTTGCCATAACTATCTACAGACAAGTGAGTTGAAAGCTGTCTCTCAATGCACCAACTCTTTTAACTTTAATGAACACATTCTAGTACCTTGATCTGATCTGAGTAAAGCCTTGAGACAAGAACACGTTTAAAACCGGCGCATCAGATGATATCTCGATTGTATCGCCGAGCTGCACGTTGTAGTTAACCTGACAACCGTCGATGTAGATAGTTCCATGGTCTGAATACCAGTTAACTTCCAAGGATTGGTCCGGTTTAAACGCTGAATGCATTTGAGAAAGGGTTGGAACGGGAGAGATGGGCTCTCTAACCATAAACTGTAGATCACGAGACAACATAGGCATCAGGAACCCACCTGCTGACAGCATTGCTGCAGTTGACCCAGCTGCTGTGCAGACTCTTAGACCGCTCGAGCGGCAGTTTACTGTCTTTGGATTGGTATCACCATCTTTGTTCTTTATCCTGCGCATGTTGTGAAAACATTGGTACATAAAATTACTAGAGAAGGTTAATGTATAAACCAGTGTTCTAAAAATCTGTTTAGGTGGCGCCACCCATATAGTTCAGGTATAAACGAAAAGATTCTTTTAACAAATCGGTATAGGCGTTCCTAGACACTTGCCTAAACAATAATACTCTGTAAGGCGCTAAAAATTGTATACTTTGTGATTCTAAGAAACTCTTACTTGAACGAGAACTTTGAAACAGCGGCAGGGCATGGGTGTGAGATCAGAATGTCATTAAGTGCGTGTGAAAGAAGAGGTTCTGAGTTTAACTTTACTGATATTCTCGATACTTTGGAAGGAACTACTCTGCCAAACAAAATGTCATCTAGTACCTGTGAAACAAATAGCGCTGAATATTCAAAACCGATTCAAGTAACGAATAGGGCTATTCCTCTATCAAGCTTACTTATTTACCTGTTCAAAGTTCTCAACTGTTGCAGCACAAAGATGACCAGTGCTTCTACTAGCGTCAAACTGATCACTTAGTTCTTCCACCTGTAGTTATAAACAATAATCCTCAATAATCGTCTAAATACGGCCTAGAGATTTCTTGAATATCGAGAAAAAACAGAGGCTAAAAGACCTCGTGAGCTTGTGTTGGGTCAGAGTTGACTCCAAGAACAGGAACAGAATCGTCTATAAAATGACTAGCGTGCAAGAGGGTGCCATCTCCACCAACGGTGATGACCATATCAACATCACGAATGGGATGTGATAAGTCATTACGTGCGATGGGTTTCCATTCGACTGGCTTCTTATTTAGTATCTCCTGACAAAAGGTTATAGCATCCCTGTGTACTTTGCACCTGCTCTCTAGATACTGAAGAACCTAAACAACAATAACAACATAAAAAAAAACATGAGATAGGAAGCCACGAGACCCGAGATGGAAACTTTTCTCAAACAAGTTCTTTGTAATCAACACATCTTGTCATCACATTGAGAATAACCAAAGATGGAAACTTTTTTCTCAAAGGGGACACGAAGGAAGCAGAAAGATTTGTAATTTACGTTATTACATAGAGTTCACAAGACCCAACAAGAGTTTATCATCACGACATTATCAAAACGTTACGGTCATGTTCTCTCAGGAATTACGTCGAACATTTTCAATTCGAAACGAAATAAACGTGATCTGGCTAGAAAAACTTCAAAATCTAGCTGACACGAGGAGGGCGATACCTGATGATTTTTGATGAGCGAGACACCATCTGTTTCAAGGAATGGGTACAGATCAACCGGTTTCAATAGAAGTAGAAGCTTCCTGATCGCCATTCTCCTTCAATTAATCTCTATAGACAGAATGAAGATGACGATCTCCATAGGAGGACCCTCTTATGTGAGTGTGTTTCTTCTTGTAAGTTTGGCAAAAGATTTAGGCGCAAATACAAGGTCGGCCCATCACTACTCTACTAAAGTGGCCCAATTACTCGGATCCAAATATTTGAGATGTTTGGGTATTCATTAATGGTATTGGTTCCATGTCAAATCCTAGGCTCCTAAACGGTACTATTCAGATCTAAACCTGGTCCCCGACGTTTTGCCTATCAGGAACAATCCTTACTAGGATCACATCATTCGAATCGAGTGGGCAGTTCTTTAAACATTGTCCGGTCTAGAATCTGATCTTGAAGTGGGGTTAGTTTTGAAATCGTACCGGACCGGTTAGGATCCACGTGTTTTCATAATGGTGAGACCGCCACTATTGCCGAACCGAACCTATGAATTTGACCTAGAGATATCAGAATTCACGTGATTGTCTCTGATTTGACCAAATGTAGTAAGACATATCTTGTAGTTTGTCCAAAAATATTTTGCTTGTTTTTTTTTTGTAAACTCATATTTTGCTCGTTTATAAAAACATTTGTGTGTGTGTGTGTATATGATTTGAATGAGACAAAAATAAGTAATGTGTCTAAGATAAGAAAACTATACCTAACATAATACAGACAAATTATGGTGGATTGTACGAGAACCACTGAACCACATGAAAACAATTACCCATCCATGTAATTATGTGCATGAATAAACTACTCTTGTCCATGTTGTCATACGTACTGGTGGGTTTGTGCAAATTTAAATTACTTTATCTTATTTGTTAACATGAAAATAAGTAAATAACTAATAACCACATCCATGTAAATATGTGCATGGATAAACTACTCTTGTCATACTGGTGGATTTGTGAAAATTTAAATTGTTTTTTTTTATTTATAAAAATGATATAGACATAACTGTGTTAAGATTCGACACACCAAAATATGATACAAGCCAAGAAAAATTGGCTTTTATAGAATTTTTGATCAAAATGGAAAATATTCGCCTGTTCGAATTATTCGCCAAAGCACTTGACTACGATCTTTCTATTACTCTATTAGTATAAAGTTATCTTTATTGTTATGCTAAGCTCAAGCGTCTTGGACTAATAAGTTTTTTTTTTTGGAGAAGGGGCTGTCTTGGACTAATGAGTTAGGTAATCCTGGCTCTATCCCATATGGTTGGAACGGAACAACAGATTACACAACAACGTCTCCTCTTCACCATGTGACCTTGTTCAAACAACTTGACAGGCAAATCAAGGATACAATCCTTGCAAGAAGGAACAGGAAAGCCTTCACTGGACACTTGCGTCAGTGGCTGGCTAACGAGTAGGCAGTAGCGACCTGGTTCACCTCTGTTTGATACCTGTTATAATTCAGGATTTTACCATGTTTTTTATCATTTTTGCCATGGTTCTTCCCTGTTAGCTTAAAATCTTTTTTTTTAAGCTTAAAATCTTTGTACCACACAAACCGCGATCATTCTCGTAATGCAATTCATATTCTTAGCAAAAAAAGCTTGCTCTGTAATAATCTCAAATCATATATATGATATAATTCGTTGTGCTGATGAATGATTTTTCCTATAAAAATCTTCAGAAGCTGGCAAACAATATTAACTTCTTTTTTTGCTTTTGTTAGAAAAGGAGGCAACCAAAAAGGTTTTAAGAACTAGAGTAATAATTTAAACCTAGCAACGCTACGTGCATGGAAAGATCAGACTAGAAACAGTGACAATTCTCTAAGAGCATCTTTATTGCAATAACTCTTAAATGGGGTTTTAGTCAATTTTTTAATATTAAAATTAAGTTAAGAGTTTATGTTAAAAAACACCTAATTTTAGTTTTCTAATAGTAGTTTTTTAAGTTAAGGGTTCTTAAAAAAAATATTAAACATTTTCATAAACCAAATGATTAGGATCAAAGATAGAACAGGGAACATGGTACAACAACCATCACAACTCACACATCATATCCACCAAAGTCTCTTTAGGAAAAAAAACAGAACAAGAAACAGGAGAAACCAAACCGAGTCACTCGACTCTATGATTGTTTGTTCATCATGGCAGATGATGATGATCCCTGCATATGAGAGCCTGAGCTTCTCCTATGCGACTGCAGATGTTTTAATCTTCTACTGAGGATACCTATATATTTTCTGAGACGATACCTGTCTGAGTTTGTGAGAGACAATGGAGGGTTCAGAATCAGCATTGGTGCTTCCACTAGAAGGAATACCATCAAACGCACTGCTTTTGAGTACTGGTTTCCAGCCTTCTCTATCTCTCCCATAACCTCCTTAACCTGCAGAACAAAGCCACATCCACAAGTGGGATTAAAACTTTTATTTAATATATGACGATGAACATAAAATACGAACTGAAATTATCTGAGATCCTAACCTTTTGCTCCAACAACATCTATCCAAATACAAGTTCTATTAATTGAACTCTTACATTGAAATCTTCCTGCGCAACTTTTGTGAACCGTCTGCACAAAAGCCAACATAAGAAGAAGTGAGACACAACCATAAATGACTTAATGACAAACCAAAAGCATCAGACTCTAATAACCTTAGATAAATATTGGTTGTGGGGTTTCCTAATTCAAACTGCAGAGCAAGAAGTATATCAGCTGCCATCTTCGCAATCTCTTGCTTAGTGTAAGTGTTGTCTGTTATGTAACAGAAGTCTTCCACATTTGGAGGTAATATCTCTTCATACTTCCTACAAAAAACGCATACATAAGCCAAAAGAGATGCAAATAAACAAATACCAAAAAAAAAAAACTTAAAAAGATGTTGCTTACGAGGCAATAAGCATAGAAGAAACTCCCAAAAGCTGAAGCTTTTGCCTATTAACAATCTGAAGAGACAAAAATCTGTCGATGTAGGAGACATCGAGGTAAAGAGTGTAGGAGAGAAGTTTGTACTCTTCAGCAACTTCAACTAACCAATCAACCAAAACTCCTCTCATATTAGGTGTTACATCTTTCTGCGCCTTGTCTATATAATCAATCAAAGGCCTTGACTTTTCCTTACCTGATTCAAAATTTTCAAACCAAAATCAATTCTTTTACAAAAGACCCAGATCGAATTTCGAAATCGAGATTGTGAATTGAGGAAGCTAACCTCTAATTGACAGAGATAGACGAAGATTCCAGTGACATAGGGAGCACACATCTGGGGATCGTCAGATCTAGTCACTACAAGAAAACATAATCTTAACGAGGGCGGTTTTCCTCGTGACTTCGTCGTAAAAGAGACTTTACGACGAATTAGCGAGGAAACACGTTTGTTCGTTACTCATCCGTCGTAACAGATATTTCCTCGCCAATTCGTCGTAACTTAGCGAGGACAATGTTTCGTCGTAAAGACGAAGCACATCATTTCGTCGTAAAGACCACGTAAATATTCCACGTAAGGAAGTCGCTATATTTCCTCGTAAATACCTCGAAACGAGTTCCTCGTAAACTACACGTAAATACCTTGAAAGTGTTTCCTCGCAAAATACATAACTACCACGAAAGTATTTTCTCGTAAAATACTCGTTTATCTTTTCTCGTTATTTCCTCGTAAATATTTTCTCGTAAAATACTTGTTTATTATTTCTCATCATTTCCTCATAGGGTTTCCACGTAAATAGGTCGTACATTAGCTACGAATTTACTTCGTTTTTATTATTTTACAGAATTTTAAAATATAATTAAAAAATAATTAAAATTATTTAATTTATTAATAAAATTATAATTTAAAATAAAAATAAATCAATGCGAAAATATTTTATATATAAATAAGTTTTGAATTTATAATACAACAACCAGAAAAAAAGAAAACTAAGGGTCGTTCATCACCTGGTAGAATTCATCACTCCTCCTCGTAACATCCGCCTCGTTATGTACGTCGGATGACTCGCCTCGAATGGGATGTTGTTGTCGCTTGTTCCTCAACATGGACTCCCATTCCGGATTTGTGGCCGCTATAACGTCCAAAAAGCCCTCGACTCCACCCATACGAGATTTTGTCGCGGCCAACTCGTCACGCAGCTCAGTGACTTCATCATCCCGTCGCTGACCATAAGACGATGTCGCTCTCGGAACATCGTTGACGGAACCAATCCCCAACGTCCCTCCATTTTTTTTAGGGACAACCTTAAAAACAAAAAATAAATATTGTTAGTAAAAATAAGTTATATTAAATGAATAATAAAAAATGAAATTTTTGAAAATTTACCTCCTCATAAATCTTATCCACTTCAAGTGTGGATAAGGTGACGGGTAATCCGTCGGTAGACTGCTGGGTCTGGCGGTCTTCAACCCGAGCAACCACGTCGTTGTAGATTTGCTCGGACTTGCCATCTACAAATACGCCCGCCTTGTTCTTGTGGGTCCTCTCGTAAAGTTCTATAAGAGACGGGACATCTCCCATCTCTTTAGCCTAAAAAACATTTAAGAAAGTTAGAATAAAATATATATATTAAAAAAATTATTTAATAAAATATTTAATTACCATTTCCAAACGGACACCGGCGTGGGGTTTTTGGCCCGTAGTGTGAAGCATCGGCCCATTTCCGTGCTCATCGACCGTGTTACGGGAGTTAGAACAAGACTGGGCGATTCTAATGGAATCAGGAAGACGCCAATAACGGATGAGGCCATCCCACACATCCGTGGTGAGCTCAGCGGGTTTGCCACGCTCATATCCCTTCACGATCCAGTCACCCTTCCAGTTGGAGACTGTGTCCAACAAGCGAACTTTCGCCTTCGCGTTAAAATTCTTCCTCACCCTCTCAGTGATCCCCAAGGCCCAATTATATTTTTGCTGTTGGAAAAAATAAATTAACAATTAGTTTTTTAGAAAGTATATATATAAATCATGAAAAAAATTAAAGTATATATAATTAATTAATAGAAACTTACATCGTAAATTTTGAACCACGTCTTTCTGACATAGTGAGGCGTCTTACTCCAGGTCGGATGTGCCATGGAGAAGTAACCTTTGATCGTGTCGGTTACGTCCGATGCAAGACAGTTGTCAACCCCCCACCTGGAAAATACAAATTTAAAATATAAATTATTTTTTAATGTTATGAAAAAAATTTAAACGAATTAAAAAAAAAAATTAATACAACATACCACAAAGTTCCGTCCGGTCGGTCGGGGTCGATGACTGGTAAACCTTCTCTGCCTCGCAGACGGAGAATGTCCTCTACAGTGTACTGCGAGTAAGGAGCACTCGGAGGCACCATCAAATCGGGATGAATATCGGCGGCCATCGGAGGTGCCATCGGAGGAGGCACAGGAGCAGGCATCGTCGGATGAGCCATCGGGGAAGGCACATGAGGAGCCGATGGTGCACTAGAAGAAGTAGACCCAGAGACTCTCTGAGTGTACTGAGTCTCGGGGACAGTCTCCTGACCCGAAGAACCGGGAGCTGAAGAAGAGGCCGGGTCTAAACGACTACCCGGCTCACCGAAGATCTCTCTGTAATGGGCAGTAAGTCTTCCTTTTCGAACCTGGGAAAAAAATTAAATTTTTAAAATTAACATCAACAGTATATTTCCCAACATTATCCACCTAATCAACACTAAATAACATAAAATCCGTAAACCTATCTAAATTCCCTATACTAACCACCTAATCTATCCTAAACTAACCAAATTAGAGAGGAATTAGAGAGGCTTACCATTGCTACGAAATGGAGAGGAAGTGGAAAGGAAGTAGAGAGGAAAGAATGAGTGAGCGCTCGGGGGTATATATAAGATTACATATCATCGCAAATTCCTCGTAAGGTTACGACGAAATAGCGAGCAGTTACAAAGGCCCGTGTTTTTCTGTACGAGGAAATTGCGAGGAATCACAAAGGCCCGTGTTTTTATATACGAGGTATAAACGACGATTTTGCTTACGTGGAATTAACGAGTCTTGCTTTCCTATAAATATACCCACAACTCTCATTCTCAAACCACACACAAACTCCCAAATCACACCCTATCTCAAATCACACTCCTCAGCAAAATCCTATTCAAATTATAAATATTTGAAAAAATAGGAAAAGGAGAAGATATTAGAATTCATGTGGGCGAGACTTACGTATTATAATTGCTGGAAGTCTTGCGACATGTTAATCTGGTATTTTTCTCTTTTTCCTTTTTATCTAGTTTTTACACTACGAGGTATTTACGACGATTTCTGCTTACGTGGTGTTTACGACGATTTCATCCTACGTGGTCTTTACGACGATTTGCGCTTACGTGGAATTAACGAGTGTTCTGTTTAAATCCTTTTACGTGGTGTTTACGACGATTTCTGCTTACGTGGAATTAACGAGTGTTATGTTTAAATCCCTAAAATCCGAAACCCCAAACCCCAAACCCCAAACCCTAAACCTGAAACCTCAAACCCCAAACCCCAAACCCCAAATCCGAAACCCCAAACCCCAAACCCCATATTCCTTATTTTCTACTTCATATATTCCAAACCCCATCTTTATTTTTAAATTTCGTCGTTATTTCCTCGTTGGCTTACGAGTCCTTTACGACGATTTCTCATACGTGGTATTTACGACGATTTCATCCTAAGTGGTCTTTACGACGATTTGCGCTTACGAGGAATTAACGAGCCCCGCGTTCTTTATTTTTATATTTCGTCGTTATTTCCTCATTGGCTTACGAGTCCTTTACGACGATTTTTACTTACGTGGAATTAACGAGTGTTATGTTTAAATCCCTAGAATCCGAAACCCCAAACCCCAAACCCCATATTCCTTATTTTCTACTTCATATATTCCAAACCCCATCTTTATTTCCATTCCAAACCACAATTCCCACATTTGCTTATTCATAAAACAAACTCCCACATTACCTTATTCATAAAACAAACCCCACATTACCTTATTCATAAAACAAACTCCCACATCTTATTCATAAAACAAATACATCAATCGGATACATCGACATTCTCGTCATCACTAGAAACATCATCATTTTCATTAAACTCGTCTTCAACAGCTTCGTCTGTGGCATCATCAGTAAGATCTTCGTACTCGTGATTATACGGATCAATGAGAAGGATGTCATCAATTTCTTGTTCAGGTTCCTCGACTTCATTTATTTGTTCTTCTTGCAATGGTAGTTCTTCTCCACTGATGATTCGTCCTCGAGGTGTAACTTTGATCACTGCTAACCAATTTATACCTGAATCTCTCATCCGAGGGTATGGAAGGAAGCTAACTTGGTCTGCTTGTGAAGCTAAGATGAAAGGCTCGAATTTGTTGTACCTTCGTCCACCGTTGACATCAACTACACCGAATTTGTTAGACCGAACACCTCTGTTGACGACGGGGTCGAACCATTCACATTTGAAGAGGACGCATTTCAGCTTCAGTATCCCTGGAAATTCGACTTCAATAATCTCAGTCAAGATCCCGTAGAAATCTGTTTCCCCTTTCACACATATTCCATAGTTACTGGTCGCCCGCTGTCTACCATACTCATATGTATGAAAAGTATAGCCTCGTGTGAAATACATCTGTGATGTGGTGACCTTTACAAGTGGAGATTGAATTACTTCGTGTAACCACTTAGGATAATCTGCATCGTCGTCGTCATAATCAACCTGCAAAATAAAGAGAATGTTAATGAAATACAGATCATGTATGAAAAAAGAGTTTGAGTTAATACCTGATTCCGCAACCACTTAATGAAGTGTTGATCTTTCCTTTTGTCTACGTCACTTGTGGATATACCAGGAAATGTTTCTTCGACTTGAGAAACAAATATGCTGTAAAATCACATTTTATAGGAATGAATCTCTCGCAATTATATAATTAATTATACATGTATGTGTTTCGAAGTGTCAATATATGTTACCTTTCAAAATAACGCATCAATGGATCCTCGCAATTGAGTAGAATATAGGTGTGTGCACTATGAGCGTCTTGTTCACTCGACCACCAAACCTCTTTAGACTTCCCACCGAGTCGCCCAATCTGGCTAAAGATGTCTGGAACACCAGCAACTGCATATGTTGGCGCAACACCACCATCATCATATCTTCTTGGAGCTCTTCTCCGGGTACGTACTTTTGACGCAAAGTAGTACGATGTGAAGTGAGAAACTTCTTCCGTCAAACTTCCAGCAATTATAGAACCTTCAACTTTGGCGAGGTTCTTTGCTTTTCCCTTCAAATATTTCATGGCTCGCTCATACTGATACATCCATCCGTAATGTACAGGTCCACGAAGCAATGCCTCATATGGGAGGTGGACAGCTAGATGCTCCATGACGTCAAAAAATCCGGGAGGAAATATCTTCTCCAAGTTGCACAATAAGATGGGAATGTTCTCCTGAAGCTGTTCCACAACTTCTTCTTTAAGAGTGCGTGTGCTCAGATCCCTGAAAAATGCTCCAATGCCTTTTATATTCCAAAAAAAATTAAACACATTGTTAGTCATATATTATTTTGCAAATTAGACCGTTATAAAATTATTGTGATATAATACACTACGTACCTGCAAGTGCTTCATGTACGTTTGTTGGAAGTAGCTCCGCAAATGCAAAGGGCAGTAGTCGTTGCATAAAGACATGACAATCATGACTCTTCATCCCGGAGAACTTTTGACCCTTTTCAACACATCTAGAGAGATTCGAAACATACCCATCGGGGAACTTCACTTCTGATGCCACCCAGTTGAACAACACCGACTTTTTTCTGAAGATAATCTGAATATCGGAACGGGAACTTGTCCATTGCTTTTAATATGTAACTCGCTTCTTGAGCAAATATCCGGCAAGTCCAACCTCGATTTTATGTTGTCTTTTGTCTTCCCTGGGACATTCAATATTGTATTCATGATGTTCTCAAAGAAATTCTTCTCTATATGCATCACATCGAGGTTGTGGCGCAGAAGAAGATCCTTCCAATATGGCAACTCCCAAAATATACTCTTCTTGTGCCAGTTGTGATGAACACCGTAAGAATCAGGTATATTACGAGGGACATGCCAATTACCACCCCAACGAACTGTTTTGTTAGCTCCGTAGTAGTCGATTTGCGCTTCAATTTGTTCTCCAGTTAGATATGGAGGAGGAGTGTCTCTCACAACCCTTTTGTGCCTAAACAAATTCTTGTTTCTTCGGTAAGGATGGCCAATGGGAAGAAATCGACGGTGACAATCAAACCAACTTGTCTTCCTACCATTCTTCAGTTGAAATGCATCTGTCGTTCCATTACAATATGGACAAGCTAATCTCCCATGTGTAGTCCATCCAGACAACATCCCATAGGCAGGAAAATCACTTATGGTCCACAAAAGCATCGCTCGCATCGTAAAATTCGTCTTCGTTGAACAGTCATACGTCCTCACCCCTGTTGACCACAAATCCTTCAACTCTTTTATCAGTGGTTGTAGGAAAACATCCAGGGACCTTTTTGGATGGTTCGGACCAGGTATTAATATGGTCAAGAATAGCAACTCCCGTTGCATGCACATCTCCGGTGGCAGGTTGTATGGTGTAAGAAAGACTGGCCACAATGAATATTGTCTCCCTGACATTCCGAACGGACTAAATCCATCTGTGCATAGTCCGAGATACACATTCCGGCTATTGCTAGCGAAATCCGGATGTACTTTGTTGAAATGTTTCCAGGCTCTTGCATCTGATGGATGAGTCATCTCACCATCCGTCTGAGTATGCTCGGCATGCCATCTCATCTTTCCAGCAGTCTGCTCTGATTGATACAATCTTTTCAATCTGTCTGTAATTGGTAGGTACCACATCCTTTGGTACGGTACCCTATTACGTCCCCGTCCTTGCGGCTTGAATCGTGGCTTCTTGCAGAATCGACATTCTTCTAGCTTCTCATCATCTCCCCAATAGATCATGCAGTTGTCGATGCAAACATCTATCATCTCCGAAGGCAACCCAAGACTATAAACCAGTTTCTGAATCTCATAATAAGAATCAGCAGACACATTGTCTTCCGGCAAATACTCTTTAAACAAGTCCGCCCATTCGTTCATGCAACTTTCAGGTAGATTGTGATCAGTTTTAATATTCATCATTCTAGCAGCCAACGCCAATTTAGAGAGACCTGCTCTACAACCACTGTAAAGTTGTTGATTCGCCGCGTTTAACATTTCGTAAAACTTTTTTGCATCTATATTAGGTTCTTCATCTTCATCATGAGCTACAAATGCATCAGCTACCATATCATGAACCCTATCATAATCTACCATCTCCTCCTAATGGTAACTATGTTCATTATGCAAATGATGATCAACCGGTTCTTTTTCCTGAAAATTGCTATTACTACTACTAGCTTCGTTCTGATCATAATTAAAACCTTCTCCATGTTGAAACCAGATATAGTAATTTGGCGTAAAACCTCTATTTATTAAATGCTTCCAAACATTTTCACGGTTTGTCAGTTTCAAATTGTTGCATTTTCGACAAGGACAAAACATCTTACCACTTTCTTTGGCGAGCGGTGTTGAATCTGCTTGATGCATAAATGTCTCCAGCCCCGCAAGGTATTCTTTCGTCACTCTCCCGTTAGCATCTCTATGCATATACATCCACTTCCGCAACTCGTAAATAGTCCCGGAGCCAACCATTTTTTTTTCTTTCACGTTTTTTGTTGTTGGTGTGTTTAAAATGATGTTCAAACATCCATATTTATAGGAAATTTTGAATCTGGTAGTTGTAATTTTCCTATGAATTTATGACGAAAATTAATTAGGTGGAAAAAAAAAACGTGTAACACCTACAAAGTTGGTGGATTCAAAATTGCCTCGCTAAATACACGTAAATTATTTCCTCGTAAATAACAAACGAAGTTTACGTCGTATTTACGAGGAAATAGTATTTCCTCGTAAAAGACACATCAATTTACATCGATTTTACGACGAAATGCTTTTGTCGTTACTTTACGAGGAAATAACGATGACACTATTTCGCCACGTAAGTTTCTCGTAAAATCGACGTAAATTTACGAGGATTGTTTTTCCTCGTTAAATTTCCTCGTTAGGCTTCTGTTTTCTTGTAGTGAGTGTCGATGTCGGACTTTGATTCCTTTGGGACATTCGAATTTGATTTCTTCTTGCACAAGTTGGGAAGCTCACCGAGGATGACTCTCTTCTTCTTCTTGCTGTGACACGTGCACCGTAAGAGCCATCCCTCGACTCTCTTAATTGAGAGATGCCTCTTGTGTTTATTTCTTTATTTCTTTTCTTTTTAATTGTAATTAGTCTATGAAACCTAGTTAAGCGTCAGCAATAAACATGCTCTTAGTGGTGAAGAAGTCCACAATAGGTTCTCATTGTTTTTATATTATTATTTGATGCACTTTTTGTAAATAACTAAATTTTTTTTTGTTTTCAAACTAAACTAAACAAATGAAGAAGTACCACTTGTAAAATAAATATGTAAAAATGTCTTAATCAATTCTCTACCCTTATACGGTATTGTAGAACCTAAAATCTACACTAAGTATTTGATAGTGATCGGGAGTTTGATCTAGGGAAGACAAATAATGTAGGCAACGATATCCTTAGAACACAACGATATAAACAGTTTCCAGTAGGTAAAAATGAACACTAAGATTGGGATGAAAATAAGGTTGATGTATATGTGTAGCTCTCTCTAGGGTTTTCAGTGTGTCCATCTTCATGTCCGTTCTCCTTCCTTTATAGCGAGTCGACCTCGTGATCTTCGTAATTGCTCCGCGATCTCCGTAATTGCTCCGCGATCTCCGTGATTGCTCCGCGATCTCCGGGACCTCGAATTCTTCGTTTTCGAGCTCGATTGCTTGATATGGGCTTCAGTTCCTTACGGCTCATATCTTTGATCACGGCCCATTAATGCATTGACCGAAATTGGGTCCAACATTTGTCCCCCAGGGACTGGGTCTGTTGTTCGATGGTTCGTGTTCATGGGTACGTCTGTTGTTGGTTTTGGCTGCTTGATTTAGGAGTGTTGCTCGATGTCCTTGAAGCTTGCTAGGTAGCATATCCTAGAGTTCTTCTGGCTTCCTCTGATAGTCTCGACTCCTTTCGGGGTTGGAAATTTCAGGCATTGGTGATATGTTGAGGGAACTGCCTTCATGCTATATAGCCAAGGCCTCCCAAGGATTGCGTTGAACAGGGATGGACGGTCTATCAGATGAATTCTACGATTTTCCTAACTTCCCCAGCGGTTACCGCGAGCTCGATCGATCCGAGAGAGTAGGTGGTTTCTCCTGCGAACCCGATGAGGGGAGTTCGCTCTTGCTTTAGGAGTGGTTTGGTGAATCCCATTCTTTTGAACGCGTCGTAGAAGAGGACATCAGCTAAGCTTTTGGTGTCGATCATTACTCGAGATAGTTCGCAACCGCCGACATCGAGTCGTATTACGAGGGCGTCGTCATGTGGTTTGTCGAGATCTGCGATCTCATTTTCGTCGAATGTGATTTCATAGTCGGGGCCTTACAGGGGCTCTCTGATATCTTGTGAATCTGCATGATTTTAACTATCAGTTAGTGTATATATTAATCATTTAGAGTGCCATTTAGACATCGTTAGGTTGCATTTCCATGCATAAGTCCATATCAGGTGTTGGAGATGGCATTTGGTGAGTTTAGACCATCTAAAACTTGATTGAAGGAAAAATGAGTGATTTTGGTCGAGAAACGAAATGGAGACCAAGTGTCCCAGCGGCTTAGTGCCTCCACAGCGGCCTAAATTCCAGGCCACAAAGCCGCTGTGAATCCTAGACGACATTACCTCATTCCACGGCTAAAGTGTTGGAGCTGCCTATTTCCCAGCGGCCTATTGCAGCGGTATGTCGCGGCCACGAAGTTTTGATGTCAATTTGCGCGAGCTCACTCGGCCTACTGCAGCGGTATGAGAGGCCGTGGCTAAGGAATCGTCAAGGCGTCCACATCCAAGTGTTGGAGCGGCCTATGTCCCAGCGGCCTGACGACGCGTCTAAAAGCCAGTTGCGACACTTAGAAAAATATGCAACTCTGTTTTTACCAATTTTTACCCCTTCGTTTTTAGAGCACTATAAATACATTTCAGACCTAATTTTGGGACATATTTTGTTTTCTCTCAAAATACATTGATACTTTGGAGAAGATTTGAATCTTTAGTAACCTAATCTTTCTTTCTTGAGTATTTTGAGTCGATCTCATCTTCTTAACATGATTTCTCTTGAATCTACAATGGGTTTAAGGTTAATCATGAAGATTAGTGAGTATACTCTTTTTGGATTCATGGGTTAGGATGATTAGGATGATTAAGTGATGATCTAGAATGTTTAGAGTAGATTAATATGTTTCCTTGCTTGATTGGGTGATCTTAATGCTAATCTAGAGTTGGTCATTTTAGATTAGAAATCTAGACATTTGATGTTTGATCAATGATAGTAAATGAGCATTTGTCTTGACAAAGAACTTGCTTAGGAATGTTATCTAGACTTAGGGAAATGTGTTGGTTGAAACCTTGTAATTCTAGATTGATTCTTAGTCATCTGAAATCAAATTCTTATACCCATGATTCCTCCCTTATCCATTTGCTTGAAAGTTGCTAGTTAATTGTGTTAGAGTCTTGTTAGTTATTCAAATCAGTTCATTACATTGAATGCACTTAGCTTAAGTATGAACTTGTATTCTCATTGAATTGAAACACTTAGAAATGGATTGACATCTAAAATACTACTTTGATTTGAACCTTGGACCCTTGAAAAGTCCATTTCACTCTCTTACCCCTACGTTGTTTTCAGCTCTCCGTTGGTACGCCTTGATCGAGTCGACCGAATTGCAGAGCTTGGAACCTCCGTAAATGAAGTCGATTCATTTTTTGCCTTTGCCGTGGGCCGGAAAATTTCATTTCTTGGTTAGTGCTGGTCGGTAGTGCCTCTGTCCCCCAGACAGATTGCGATTAAGGGTCTGCATTCTGTCTTTTTCTGAATTTGTAGGGCAGTTGGTTTTTCTAGTAGCTTGCGAATTTTGGTCATCTTGTTCTTTCGCTTGAAGTTGGGGATTTTTCCGTTGGGAGACTCTGTGTTAGGGTTGTACTGTGTGACACTGGGAGGAGGAGTAGCTTCATCGGATTTTTCTAATGTGCGGATTGCTACCGTGACCTCGATGCATATTTTCCCTTCGGTTTGGTTCTTGACTTCGTCGGTTGTGTTCCTGTTTGGCCCCCACGAAATCATGTCGACTCTTTTCTTCGGAGCTGGGGGTGGAGAGCTCGGCGACTCCGGCTCGGTTTCCCTTCCTCTTTTGTTCGTCGAGACTTTGGATTTTCGGTTAGGTTTTGGAGTCACTGGCTCTTCCTCTTCCTCTCCGGTTTCTTTGCTGGTTTTTTTATTTTCGTTCTGACTGCGAAGCGCCACTTGACATTCTTCGGTCGAGTGGCCTTTGCGGTCATGAAAAGCGCAATATTTGCTGAGGTCGTATGTTGAAGATTTTTTGCAGTGAGTTGTTTATTGCGTAGGAATGTTGCCCTTTGGTAGCTGGTTCTTTAGGAGCAGTTGCATTATTCTTGTTCGCGCTATACTGCTTCTTTAAGGCTGCGACCTCCTCCTCGTAGGTGGCGAAGTAAGAGGCTCGGTGTAAGGCGTCATCCAACGAGATAGGTGCTCGTACTACGAGTTCTTTCCTGAATTTGGATGAGAACCAAACACCATTCTTCAATGCTGCCAAGGCGACGATTTCGTTTGGATGCGAAATCTTGGCTTTGATTTCTCGGAACTTTTTTATGTACGCTCTCAACTGTTCGAAAGGCGCTTGCTTGAGATTCCAAAGATCTGCCTCGTAACTCTTGTTTCTATGAAGACTGAGTACTGTTTGAGGAACGTAGATACCAACTGGGTGAAATTGTCAATCGATTTTTCTTCTAGTCCGGCGAACCATTCGAGGGCGGCCCCCGTGAGGTTCTCGGCGAAGAAGCGGCAGTAACCGGCCTTCTTTTCGTCGTTGGTGAGGTGCGCTCTTGATATTGCTAGACAGAAGGCCCGTACGTGGGCCTTTGGGTCCATGTTTCCTGCGTATTCAGGGAATTTTAATTTCCCAACATGATGCAGCCTCACGCTGGCAATTTTGTTTGTAAATGGAATCCTTCTTGTTTCCTCGATGACCATGTCGATATCTGGGGCAGAGCTCGTTATCATATGTACGATGGCATGTATTCTTTTGAGCTCGGCGTCGTTCCTCTCGATATAATTCTGAAACACTCCGGTTTCACTCGGGATCCCTAGGTCTTCTCTTTGGGAGTCGATATTAACGAGAACGCGATGGTCGTGCCTCCGAACTTGTTCTGTTAGGTTATCGAACCCTGCTTGATGGAGGGTCCTCGTGGCGGATGGAGTTCGATTTTCAGGGATCGAATGGTTTGGCGGCGGGATCCGCGTTCTCGGTTCCCCTTGCCATTCTGTTGATCCGTTCTGGAATTGGATCGGAGGGCTTCGTGGATGTTGCAGCTCAGTGTCGATTTCATCCAATCTGCTGTAGCTTAAGCTTCGGTGGGTCATGCTTTGCGACGGGGGTCGTTGTGAGTTTTCTCCCATGTAGCGTTTGGATCGAGCGCTTGGGATCTCCGGAGTACCGAACAGACCGGCATTTTGAGGGTTTGATGCTCCTCTTAACGGATCGAGAGGTGTTTGATTTCTTTCACGAGCGTTTGCAGCTCGATACTCTTCGAGTTCCCTCTCTGCCTGGTCTCGTCGGTTAGCAGTGGTTTGATTGGTGATCCTTTGGTTACGAATTTTGTCGATTAGAGACGAGACCATTCCTCGAAGTTCGGTCACCTCTTCTCGAGTTTGGGCTAGAGGGGTCGGCGAAATTGGTTTGGATTGAGATCGGGTCAGATCATCGGCGGTTTGTCTGTCCCCGGGACGGATCCAGACTCGAGCTCTGACTCGTTCCGGAATCGATGTCTGGTTGATCGGAGGAGATTGATCTTGACTTGAAGTTCCGATCGGAGGGGTTCATTGCGTCTGGGTTGTTCTGGTCGCGTCATTGGCTCTCGTCAACCCAGTTGGTATGGTTTCGGTCCCCGAGTCGGATCCGATAGGATCGATGTCATTGACTCTTGAGGGTGTGGTTCCGGCGGTTCGGTTGGGATCCATAGTCGCGCTTAGGAAACTTACATCGGTTTCTTAGCAAAGATGTTTTTCGTTTATCTTCCCCACCGGCGCCAAAATGTAGAACCTAAAATCTACACTAAGTATTTGATAGTTTTCGGGAGTTTGATCTAGGGAAGACAAATGATGTAGGCAACGATATCTTTAGAACACAACGATATAAACAGTTTCCAGTAGGTAAAAATGGACTTTATTGATGAATAAGATCGAATACAATGAGTTGAACTAGATCGAATGATACAAATGAGATCGGTAAGGAAAGGATCTAAGATTGGGATGAAAATAAGGTCGATGTATATGTGTAACTCTCTCTAGGGTTTTCAACGTGTCCCTCTTCATGTCCGTCCTCCTTCCTTTATAGCGAGTCGACCTCGTGATCTTCGTAACTGCTCCGTGATCTTCGTGACTGCTCCGCGATCTCCGAAACCTCGAAGTCTTCATTTTCGAGCTCGATTGCTTGCTATGGGCTTCAATTCCTTACGGCCCATATCTTTGATCGCTCCCCATTAATATATTAACAGAAATTGGATCCAACAGGTATGACTATCTGACCTCTCACTTGTCTTATTTTCTAATATTATAATTTTAGATATCTGCCTCCATCCTATTGATGGAGGTGCTCTAACCTTTTATCCTTTTATCGAGTGTGATAAAGTCTCCACTGCAATTGGTCACTGAAGCAATTTCTCTATTTCTTTGGAAACGCCATACAAATATCAGAGCAACCTTAATGGTGGCTAGAACAACTTCGATGGTGGATTTCCACCACTAAACGTATTTGTGTTTAGATATTTTTGGCTAAGTTTCTCGTAAAATTAAAATATCCACAATTTAATAATAATATTTATATACACATATATATATGAGAACCTAATGGCGAAAATCCACCATTGGAGTTGTTCTAAGGGCATGACTGTCTTCTCCGTCACCACCTGTAAACGCAGCTTTTTCGGTTGATAGCGGTTGTTGGCGTTTTGCAACAATCACTCAAACCGTTTTAAACCATTTCAAACCGTTCTAAACCTTTTAAATTCAAAAGTTGGTTCCAGTTAGCGTTTGCAGTTGCGGAAAGGTAAATTTTTTAAAAAAAAATAATATAAGTACAAAAATAAAAATAAAAATAATTTTTTTAAATCTACTAATAATAGCAATCCCAATTATTTCCAAAGGCTGTGAATCCCTATTAAGTTGAAATGTTGTGTTTTCATTCTAAAATTTTAAAATAACTACTTTTAAATTGAAAAATTTTGACTATCCATATGAGTATTATTTTGAAATAATACTTATATGAATAGTCACAACTTCTCAATTTAAATAGTCACATCTTTTCAATGTAAAGGTAATTATTTTGAAAAGATGTGATTATTCAAATAGATCTTTGAAAATCTATAAATAGTTTGTATCCATGCTTTTCTCAACGTACAATTTTCACTAATCTAATAAAATGGTAAAGAAAAAAAAATCTTTGGAGTTACTGATAGACCATGGATTTTACCCGTTTTTAACCATGGTTTATGAGTATTTTAAGATATATTATTATTATATAGAGTCTATTTAGAGTAATTAAGAGTTCAAGTACTATCTGGAAGAAATTGATGTATTTGGAGCTATTTGGAGATATTTTGAGCTTCGCTGGAAGAAAGGGATGGTCGACGGTCACAACTCAGTATCGACCGATAGTTATCACCAAATATCGATCGATGTTGGACTCCTCATGTCGATCGATTATGAAGCCACCCAAGAGTTAATAAACAAATTAGAAGATTCCAAGTTTCACAAAAGTCTTATATAATTACATCATTAGTTCCTGGCCGCCTGTTAGGCTATTTATTAGGGTTTTGTATCATTTTAGAGGTAGACTTGCCTAGAAACCCTTTTAGACCTAGTTTGGAGGAAGCAAGAAGCTACCATTGAAAGAGGAGAGTTTAGAGCTGGAGAGAGAGATCAACACTGCAAAACAGAGAAGATTTTGAACTCCTTTGCTTTATTTCATTTGTTGCTTACTCTATTTATTCATTTTTATTATGTATTATTCAGACCATCATAACCATGTGTTCCATGAATATGTCTGAGTAGTCCTTACTGTTAGATTTAGGTTTCTCAATAGGTTGATAAATGTATTACTGACAATAATAATTGTTAGGGTGTTTAGAAATATGATTCTTTCAACTAGTTATGCTTAAAGCTAAGTTTAGGATTGATCACCCTTAAACTTAGATCATAGGATTAATTGGGATCAAGCCATTGCTTGACTCAATACCTGAAAATAACTAGAATGATCTAAATGATTAGATACGAACGAGAGTTGGTCTAGTGAGTTAGAGAATTTAGATCAAACCTGGCCGTAAAGCTTTCTGGAAGAAGTATCGATCGACGCAGCGATAGCTCTGTCGATCGATATTTTGAAAGGTGTATCGATCGATATTCACAAAGAATTATCGATCGACACTTTCTCGTGATTAACATACGAGAGTTGAAATCCGTGATCCAGATTAGATAATCAATTTGATTATACCTTAGTTTGAATTCAAGAATAATTGATATCAATAAACCCCTAATACCCAATTTAAAGTTTTACTTATCACACCTGAGAATAAACCTGAGTCTAACTATTTTCCTCAACTGTTAACAACCTCAAAACAAATCAAACGAGCAATTTACTTGCTCACCAATCCATTTACTGCTTTAAAACCGTTTAATCTAGATTTATTCCAAGACCATAATCTATTGTGTAATCCTAGAGTCTCTGTGGATTCGATCCCTAAGTACTACATCCGATTTCGGCCGGACATCGATCGACGAAGCGACAGAAATATCGATCGACAAAGCAAGAGCAATATCGATCGACAAGTCGACAGGAATATCAGTCGACACCGAACATCATACATCGATCGACGACACCCCGCCGGAAGCAGGTAAGTTTTCTCTTACCAATAATGCCATCGAGAAAGTAGTCCTAGGAGAACCTAAAGGTTAACTAAGCAACGCAAACAACCCAATAATAAACGAACAGGGGACTGCAATCCCTGTTCAAATTAATTCAATCTCAAAAAGAGATCATGAATGGAAATTACCTTTGCAAGACTATTTAAACCCTGGCAGAACCTATTCCAATAGGTCCGCCATTAAATTACCAAAAGATGGTATCGAGAAATTCGGGGATAGCCTCGAATATTTATTTATGGTACGTCAAAACCCTTTCTGTGGAACCATCTTAGAGCATCCGCACGATCACATCGAGTATCTAGAAGATTTGATGGATGACGAATACAATCGTTGTAAACTCTTTCCATTTTTCTTTGAAGGTGACGCTAGAAAATGGCTAGACCAACTACCAACAGGATCGTTGACCTGTTGGAAGGAGATAAGGAGTACCTTCATCAATCAATTCTTCGATGAGACGCGGTGCTGGGATATAAGGAAGAAAATCTCCACCTTCCGTCAAGGTCGACGGGAATCATTCAGAAACGCATGGGAGAGATTTAAGAGCTACCAACTTGAATGTCCTCATCACAGCTACTCAGAGCCACAACTCATTAGTACCTTTTACGGGGGTGTTAACTTGCATTACCAGATCACGCTTGACACAACCAGTGAAGGAAGCTTCAGTACCAGGAACCCTGAAGAAGGGAAGCGTCTGATCAAGAATATAGCTACGGGTAGATCCTACGAAATGATCGAGGTAGAGCGAGTAAGGAGAGTTGACTCAATTGATGAGCCACCTTTAGCACAAATCAAAGAATCTCTGGATTCTTTTCACTCCGCTCTTGAGGAACGGAACCAATTTGGGATTTACCAAATTGACGATGACACCCTATATGAACTAGAACAACAAGTAGATTTCGTGGATATCCAAACTTCAAAAAACGAGTATCCTAACCCCGATAACTTTACCCAAAATTACGATGCTACTGTTGGATCACGCCAGGGCAGAGCGAAGTTTAGACTAAACCAAGCTTTCACGGGAAATCGCAGATTGGTGACTGACCTTAACGGAAAAATAGACATAATGTACAGTGAGCTAATAAGGAAGTTCGACGCTTTAAGTGAACACATTAAGAGACTGGACGGTCAAGTCGCGGAAAACGCAACCGCCATCAAAAGAGAGGCAGGACGTCTCCCTGTGCGGACTGACGCGAACCCGAAATGTCAAATTAATGTCGTGTTACTAAGGAGCGGAAAACGCCTAATCCCAAGCACGATAGAAATCAGTAACGCAGAAAAACATGTTATAGTTGAGGAAAACGGTGAAAATAGGTCACGCCCGATAATCCTCGATGATTCCAATACGAGTCAGAAACTCCTCGAGAGAAGGAGCTTCCCAACACTGAGGAAACAACCATCAACCTCGAGGAGGAGGAAGAAGAGTTGGAGGAAGATGTGGAAATCGATCGACAAGAGAGAACCAACGTCGATCGACATGCTACGGGAAATATCGATCGACATTCTGGAAACAATATCGATCGACGATCGACTCCTGCTGAACCATCCTTCCCTCCTAACAAGAGGCAGACTAAGTGCGAATTGATAAAGCTATATGCAAGAAAGCATTCGATAAGATCATGTTGGAAATGCCATTGAGTGATGCCATAAAGGTATCGCCTTCAATAAAAAAATATGTAAAAGACATAGTATCCAACAGCTTTCCAGCCACTGAGCGTAGCGTCATGATGGTTTCAGAGGAAGTTAGTGCAATAATCCAAGGAGGAACTCCAATCAAGAGGCCCGATCCGGGTAGTTTCATTTTGGATTGCAACATACGAAATAAAAATTTTTCTCGATCCCTTTGTGACCTAGGTTCCAGCGTAAACCTCATGCCGCACTCTGTCGCGATATCCCTAGGATACGAAAAGTTTAAACCTACCAAAATAACTCTGGTTCTGGCCGATAGATCCCCTAGATTACCTGAGGGAGTGCTCGACGACGTGCCAATAAGGATTAATGATTGCCACGTCCCAACGGATTTCGTGGTACTGAAATACCGGAATGAACCAAAAGATCCCTAAATTTTGGGTAGACCATTTCTAGCTACAGCAGGTGCGATAATCGATGTCAAGGAAGGTAGAATATGTCTGAACATTGGGAATATTCCGATGACCTTCGACATGGATAAGATGATAAGTCGACCCTTAATCGATAAACAGACATCCTATGTGGATGATATCGGTGAACTGACTGAAGAGTCTTTCAAAAATTCTCACTCAGATGATCCTCTGGAGAAAGTACTCACATCTAGTGAAGAAGAAACATTCAGTGTCACCAGTAGAGTTGAAGAATACACGCGATTAATGGACGCAAGTATGGAAATAGCAAACGTTGATGACATAGAGGATGACAATTCAGAAATCAACGTCGATCGATATTTGATGGAAGCCGTCGATCAACAGCCATCTTCTTTGGAAAAATGGGATCCCGAGAAGGCACCAAAAATTGAGTTAAAACAGCTACCAGCTGGACTCAAATATGCTTTTCTCTATAAAAATTCCTACCCCGTAATCGTGAATGTCAACCTGACGAATGGAGAACTCGCGTTGTTATTAAATAAACTACGCAAATATAGGAAAGCCCTCGGATACTCGCTCGAGGATATTCCTGGCATTTCTCCAGATCTGTGTATGCACCGGATTCACCTAAAAGACGGTTCAAAATCGTCAGTGAAACACCAAAGGCGGCTGAACCCGAACTTAAATGAAGATGTTAAAATGGAAATAATTAAACTTCTAGATGCCGGAGTCATTTACCCGATTTCGGATAGAAATTGGGTTAGCCCCGTGCATGTCGTATCAAAGAAGGGCGGAATCACTGTAGTGAAGAATGATAAGGACGAACTCATTCCCACACGAACTGTCACTGGGCATCGAATGTGTATCGACTATAGGAAGCTGAACGCTGCCACCAGAAAAGATCATTTTCCCTTACCCTTCATTGATCAAATGTTGGAGAGATTGGAAAATCACCAATACTACTGTTTTCTTGACGGATACTCCGGATTTTTCCAAATCGCTATACATTCTGACGATCAAGAAAAGACCACTTTTACATGCCCTTATGGAATATTCGCATACCGCAGAATGCCATTCGGTCTTTGTAACGCCCCCGCCACTTTCCAACGATGCATGATGTCAATCTTTACTGATATGATAGAAGATTTCATGGAAGTCTTTATGGACGACTTCTCAGTATATGGATCCAGTTTCAAAAACTGTCTTGATAACCTATGTAAAGTATTGGCAAGATGTGAAGAAAAGAACCTCGTTTTAAATTGGGAAAAATGTCACTTTATGTTTAACGACGGAATCGTCCTAGGACATAAAGTATCCGCTGCCGGTATAGAAGTAAATCGGGCAAAGATTGAGGTAATGACCGGTCGGCCGGCACCCACGAACGTAAAAAACGTGAGAAGTTTTCTCGGACATGCCGGATTCTACAGGAGATTCATACAAGATTTTAGTAAAATTACTAGACCTCTCACCTCCCTTCGCTGTAAAGAAGTTAAATTCGACTTCACACCAGAATGCGTAAAGTCGTTTGAGGAAATAAAGAAAGCCTTAATAACTGCCCCCACCGTACAAGCACCTGACTGGAATCTTCCTTTTGAAATCATGTGCGATGCGAGCGATTTCGCTGTGGGAGCAGTTCTGGGCCAAAGGAAGGACAAAAGGCTACATGCAGTTTATTATGCCAGTCGAACACTCGACGAAGCACGGAGAAATTACGCAACAACGGAAAAGGAACTGCTTGCCGTGGTTTATGCATTTGAAAAGTTTCGCCAATACCTAGTCGGTTCGCGAGTCATCGTCCACACTGACCACGCCGCGATTAAATATTTAATGCAAAAGAAAGATGCGAAACCACGACTCTTGCGATGGATCCTTCTACTTCAGGAATTCGATATCGAGATCAAAGATAAAAGAGGATTAGAAAACGGAGTTGCAGATCATCTTTCCCGGATAAGGATAGAAAATGACATCCCTATCGATGATTTCTTACCAACTGAAAACATTTACCAAACGGATTCATTCATCGGGAATGTATGTATCACTTCGGAAGACCTGTCGATCGACGAAGACGACGGTTTATTGATCGACACCTCAGATGATCTAAGCGAAGAGCAAAATCCAAAAATTCTCACCTTCGACATAAAAGTTAATGTTGCGTGCAACAAGCTGTATACCGACCTTACTTCTCCGTTAAAAAAGGTCTATACCGGGAAGTGCACGCAATCGAACAAAATTCAAACATCAAACCTTGGTATGCTGATATAGTGAACTATTTAGCTGCTGACATAGAACCCGAAGAAGTGAGAGGGTATACAAGAAAGAAGTTTTTAAGAGAAGTTAGGAGATATCATTAGGACGAACCATATCTCTACAAACACTGCGCGATGTATAGACGATGCGTCGCCGAACCTGAGATACGCGACATTTTGTTCCAATGCCATGGATCCGTTTATGCTGGGCATTTTGCGACCTTTAAAACGGTATAAAAAATCCTTCAAGGAGGGTCTGGTGGCCAACCATGTTTCGCGATGCTCATGCATTTATAGCACAATGCGAGAGATGCCAACGAAGAGGAAAAATCAGTAAAAGACACGAAATGGAACAAAGATCTATTCAAGAGGTAGAAGTCTTTGACTGTTGGGGAATAGATTTCATGGGACCCTTCCCTTCTTCATACGAAAATAAATACATCCTAGTTGCTGTTGACTATGTGTCTAAGTGGGTTGAAGCGGTAGCGTCACCAACAAATGACGCATCTGTAGTCATTACGCTTTTCAAAAGCATTATCTTCCCGAGATTCGGAATACCCCGAATAGTCATAAGTGACGGTGGTTCCCATTTCATCAACAAAGTTTTTGAAGGACTACTCCGTAAGAACAAAGTACACCATAGAGTTGCCACACCCTACCACCCACAGACGAGTGGCAGGTCGAAGTCTCAAATCGGCAGATCAAAGAAATCTTAGCAAAAACAGTGGGCATATCCAGAAAAGATTGGTTTAGGAAATTGGACAATGCACTCTGGGCTTATCGGACTGCCTTCAAAACTCCCTTAGGAACCACCCCGTTTCACCTACTTTAGGGAAAATCATGTCACTTACCAGTTGAGCTGGAACACAAGGCAGCCTGGGCCATCAATTATTAAATTTCAACATCAAACCACCTGCCGGAAGGAGGCTCATGCAGCTTATCGAACTGGATGAAATCAGACATTTATCCTATGAGAGTTCAAAAATATATAAACAAAAGACGAAAGCATATCACGATAAAAAGATCATTTCCAGGCACTTCGAACAAAACGACCAAGTGCTACTGTATAACTCTCGGCTAACGCTGTTTCCCGGAAAACTCCGATCTCGTTGGTCTGGTCCTTTTACCGTCGTGAACGTAAATCCTTATGGGGCTATTACGCTTACAAATAATAAAGGCGACAAATTCACAGTAAAATGCCAATGAGTAAAGCACTATTGGGCTAAACCACCAAATATCGGGCATATAAACTTAGACCCCCTCCCCGATAATTATAGTCAAGCTAAAGGTTTAAAATAAGCGCTGAATGGGAGGCAACCCATTTCAACTTTTTTGATAATTAGGATTTAGTAATAAAAAAAAAACGAAGCTGCTGAAAACATAACGTCTATCGATCGACGAGGACACTCAGACATCGATCGATAGTAAATGAACAAACGCGGGCTCACTTATGTAGACACTTAAGTCGACATTCACATAAACCCGAAAACCCTAAGAACACACTCCCATCCCTTTTCTCTCTCGTTTTTCGGCCAATTCCGGCGATTTCGTTGCTCAATCCACTCGATTTTCGACCCTCTATCCGTCTAGATCGCTTAGCTCGCTCATCATCATGGTATGAACATGAAATTTTCTAAATTTTTGTTCTTGCTATGGTTGAAATAGAGAATGAGCTAGAACCGGTATTTTCATGCTCTTATAGATCCATTCTTGCTAAAGGAGTGATAGAATAGGGACTACTGATCGATTAAGCCGATCATATATGCCATGCAAATCGAATTGCATCGATGGGTTTTTGCTGGTTCCCGCGAAGGTGAAATCGACCGATGATACACACCTTTCATCGATCGATTTTCACAAAGAAACATCGATCGACATCCTCCTGTTATCGTCGATCGATATTGCACCAAACCATCGAACCGAACTGAATTCCTATTCTTGTTTATAGTTTTTGGTTGCAGATGTATGAAAGGAGGACGAAGCGTAGGTTCGACGTAGGTGGCAGTAGTGCAACTCCGCCGCCACCACCAGTTCGCGACCAATACCCTTGGCCACGCGAGCGCGAAGACAAACCTATCCCGCTCTTTGAAAACTTCGACGACACTCGTAAAGCAGCGAAGAGCGGGGCCTGTAGAAACCGTGCGATCGAGGACGCGTGGGACGACTATGACATCATCTTCTACAATGAGTGGCGGAGGGTCTCCATTGAGCCTACATGGTTCGTCGATCCAGACGTGATCCGCACCTTGGGCATCAAGTCGGGCCTCGACAACGTGTTCGTGGAACTGGGCATGGGGAACGTGGCCACAAACCCGCAGGTACTCTATCCGGAGCTGGTCCGTCAGTTCATGGCCACCGTGAACGTCTACTATTCCAACGAGAGGGAAACGAAGACTAGCGAGGGTGTCTTGACTTTCTTCATTCGCGGCATCCGCTACAGAGTCCCTCTCTCGACCCTCAACACTATCTACGGGTTCAAAAACGAGCGTGAGCACGCCATCGTACCAGACTTCCCAGGGATTTCGACATTCTGGGAGCACATAGCTACCGGTTACTTCGACTCCGCCAAGGCTCTTAAGACAGACATCCGTCACCCCAGTCTGCGCTATTTCATGAAGGTCCTTGCCAACACTCTGTTGTGCAAGATAGAACCTAATAAGGTTTGGGTGCAGGAGCTCACATTAGCTTACTACGCAGTCAGGAGTTTGGTTCACATGGACAACATCGAGGAGCCGGCGGACGACGCGTGGCCCAGCATTGGAGCTGTCATTGCTGAGCATCTGGTCAGGCTTAGGATGAAGCCATTTCAGTCACAGGGAAAGAAGAAAGAGACGGTCTGGAGCCTACTTACCCCGATCTTCATACATTGCAGAGTCCCGTTAGACGATGCTGAGATGGAGGATCAGATCGTCTACATGGATGCAGCGCATCTCACGAGCACTCAGTGGCTCAAGGAAGACCGTGACTGGTGCTTCAGGGACGAGAACGGCACGCACTTGGTGAGGCTGCCACTTCGTCAACTCACGGATTTCGACCATGGCCTTGCTAGCATTCAGTTTCGACCTGAACCTCGCCTCGTCCGAGCCCCTTCAGAACAACCGCGCCGCTACACGGTACCTCAGCCACATCAGCCCGAGGCCGCACTACCGCCATTTCCACCCATGCCAGACATGTCTACATACCCTGAGGGAGATTTCCAGCGCGTCGTAGTCGATGCTCTCACTGCCATCTGGGCTAGAGTATCAAGATGTCGCTGTTCGAGCAGGAGGAGTGTGCGAGCCAGCTCACCGTCAGCAGCAAGACAGCCCCGTCAGCACAGAGACACCTCCAGCGACGAGACCACTGATGAGGACTAGTCCTCATATCTCTATCCCTATTTACTTATGTTTTCTTCTACTTTCGAACTCTTAGGATTGACTTTTGAACTTATTACTTTATGTTATGACTGGAGTTTATCTATTCTGCTAATCTTGCACGCGTTTGGATTGTCTAACAGAGCTAACCTAGCTGACTGATGCTAATTCTATGATGAGTTAGACACATTGATACGTTGCAGCTAGCGCATACGTTTTCTATCTCTGCATTGTCGATCGATAACAAGACGGTTATATCGATCGACAGAAATGCGATGATATCGATCGATTATGCGGTGTACATGTCGATCGATCCTCGAGACAGCGGGTAACACATTGTCTAACATCTAACTTATAGTTATTACTTATTTCTACCCTAACCAATCTTAGACTGAATATAACTGGGGACAGTGAAATTTATGTTTATGGGAGGTACTTACTAATATTAGTTTATTCATGAATTTCTGAAAAAATATATATATTTCCAAACAAAAAAATTTTATTGAGTCAAGAAGGGGATAATGATCTTATTAGATTTTTGCTTGTTATCTAACCATTTTTTTAGCACCATTTTAAATTCTCTGATTGCACATAGTACTAAAGATATTAAAGTGAATCAACCTGTCAACTGTCCACACTTGCTGAGATTGTTTGAAGGAACCAAAGCTGACCTCCAACACTAAACTTGACACAACTGCTTGTCTTGGGGCGTGGTATACATGGGATCGAATTCTTCAAACAAGTCTGGAAGGTAAAGCCTTGTGTAGATAGATTAATCACCCTTTCTCTCTCCATTTTCGAATATATAAATAGATAAAAAAAACTTATATATATATATATATTATTATTAGATCTATTAGAGATTTATTAGGTGGAATCCGAACAGGACTTGGTGGCTACAACCATTAAAGCTTGCTTCATAAGGATTCCAACAAAAAAGAATTCGAACGAGACTTGGTGGCCGCAATCTTCAAGGCTCGATTCATATGTATTCTTGGATATAGGTCAAAAAGAAGTGAACAGGACTTGGTGGCAACCACCATTATGTCTTGATTCATGGAAACCTGTCCAATCTAAGTCAATAATCTTGCCAATAAAAGCAGATTTTGACTAAGAGAGAAAATTAGTAGAGAGAGAGGATATGAACTAATGTTTACCTGCAGGTCCAAATACTTGTTTGAAAATCCTTGCATCCTGTGATTGATACCCTCAAGATAAAGCCTGCACTTTTATTTATGTTAAGAAATGAGGTTGGTAGAGGGGAATATAAGACAAGATTTGTTTAAGTTGCTGGCTAGATGAATTTGGTTGCTAAGCTAGGATATGGTATAAAGTGCTTTTGTGATTAGAACCTTTTAGATATGGATTGCAATATTAAAGAGGTGATGATTATGAGTTTTAAATCATGTGAGTTCCTGATGTTTTCAAACCTCTTTCAGAGAGACTGCTCTGTTGTGTTTTGCTTGAGGACAAGCAAAAGAGTAACTCTGGGAGAGTTGATAGACCATGGATTTTACCCGTTTTTAACCATGGTTTATGAGTATTTTAAGATATATTATTATTATATAGAGTTTATTTAGAGTAATTACAGGTTCAGGTACTATCTGGAAGAAAGTGATGTATTTGGAGCTATTTGGAGATCTTTTGAGCTTCGCTGGAAGCAAGGGATTGTCGACGGTCACAACTCAGTATCGACCGACAGTTATCACCAAATATCGATTGATGTTGGAATCTTCACGTCGATCGATTATGAAGCCACCCGAGAGTTAATAACAAATTAGAAGATTCCAAGTTTCACAAAAGTCTTAGTAATTACATCATTAGTCTCTGGCCGCCTGTTAGGCTATTTATTAGGGTTTTGTATCATTTTAGAGGCAGATTTGCCTAGAGACCTTTTTAGACCTAGTTTGGAGGAAGCAAGAAGCTACCATTGAAAGATAGTTTAGAGCTGGAGAGAGAGATCAACACTGCAAAACAGAGAAGATCTTGAACTCCTTTGCTTTATTTCATTTGTTGCTTACTCTATTTATTCATTTTTATTAAGTATTATTCAGACCATCATAACCATGTGTTCCATGAATATGTCTGAGTAGTCCTTACTGTTAGATTTAGGTTTCTCACTAGGTTGATAAATGTATTACTGACAATAATAATTGTTAGGGTGTTTAGAAATATGATTCTTTCAACTAGTTATGCTTAAAGCTAAGTTTAGGATTGATCACTCGTAAACTTAGATCTTATGATTAATTAGGATCAAGCCATTGCTTGACTCAATACCTGAAAATAACTAGAATGATCTAAATGATTAGATACGAACGAGAGTTGGTCTAGTGAGTTAGAGAATTTAGATCAAACCAGGCCGTAAAGCTTTCTGGAAGAAGTATCGATCGACGCAGTGATAGCTCTGTCGATCGATATTTTGAAAGGTGTATCGATCGATATTCACAAAGAATTATCGATCGACACTTTCTCGTGATTAACATACGAGAGTTGAAATCCGAGATCCAGATTTGATAATCAATTTGATTATACCTTTGTTTGAATTCAAGAATAATTGATATTAGTAAATCCCTAATACCCAAATTAAGTTTTACTTATCACACCTGAGAATAAACCTGAGTCTAGCTATTTCCCTCGACTGTTAACAACCTCAAAACAAATCAAACGAGCAATTTACTTGCTCACCAATCCATTTACTGCTTTAAACGGTTTAATCTAGATTTATTCCAAGACCATAATCTATTGTGTAATCCTAGAGTCTCTGTGGATTCAATCCCTAAGTACTACATCTGAACCTCTTATTTGAGAGAGTAATTCACTAATTAGGGTAATTTGAGTGATATTAGTTAGTTGGTTACAAAATTTTGGAACATATTCAAATGATAATAGGTAGGATCATTCGTGTCTCTGGATAGCAAAAAGAATTCTAAGCAAGACAATAAAGTTATTAATCTTTTTTCTACTAGATGAAAATGTATGCTTTAAAAAAATAACAAATAACATTGGGACTAGATAGTCAGTTTCTCCCTGACACAGCTCCCAATGCAAAACCCTTGGCAGGTCCCTGGCCGTTTAACCGGCCTGAAACCACCGTCGTTTGCTGCTGGCGAACCTCTCCTCCCCCCGCCAATCCCACCTGATCCTCCAGACAGCTCGTCATCCCTCTCTCCCCAACACTTTCCACCACTATCCTCTCCACCTTCTGCTCCAATTTCCACTGGTCCTTCTACAGTACGTAAGGGATCTAAGTACGCTCTCTCTACTACTGATGTCACTATGGCACCGGTTGATTCTCTGAACTCAGCTCTCCCTCAATTTGGTACAATCTCCTCCATACCAAAAGAGGGGCTGGAAAACTAAACTGGTCCAATTCCTGAATCTGAGAAAGTAACTGTTCCACACTCTGGATCTGAACCTAACATTTCTGAAACCCTAAAAAATATCCCACCAAAAAACTCCCCCATTTTCACAAACAAGGCCTCTTCTCACCCAACTTCCCCTTTGGCATCAACTACCTCTGAGCTCAACCCTATTGAACATGTCTCTTCATCTCCTCCGCCTTTAGCCACTTCCTCTGCTCCCCTTCCCAAACCCTCTTCCCAACCAGTGCGTCAAACTCTAGTCGAAAGACTTCGCCTCTCTGAGGACAAATCTCTTCAGAGACTAGCCCCTGTTACCATAGCCCCCTCAGGCAGACCAAGGGTGCTTATTCCAGATTCAGTTTTCCAAAAAGGTGCTGATATCCATAAGGACTTCATCATCTGCTACTTTAATGGTAAAGATCTGCCCTTTAGCCAGACACAAAGCGTTTTCAACCACCTGTGGGGAAAAGGGAAACGTTTGGAAATTCACAACAATCCTGTCAACAGAACGGTTCTAGTACGTATACAGAGTGATTACCTTAGACAGAAGATCTTGGAGAAGAACATATGGTATGTAGGAGACTCCATGTTCCACACTGCTCTTTGGTCCTCTGTCCACTCAAAGAATACTCCACCTTTGAAAGCAATCAAGATCTGGGCTCACCTCACGGGTGTACCGCTAGACCTGCGCTACAAAGAGGGTCTTAGCTTAGTTGCTGGACTAGTTGGAGACCCCAAAGAGACAGACGATTTTACGTTGAACCTTGTAAGCTTAACTCTGGCTCATGTGAAGGTTGAGGTCGACCTAACTAAACCACTACCCTCTGTTGTTGAATTTGAACGCCAAAGTGGAGAGGTGGTTGAAGTCTCTGTCCATTATCTTTGGGTTCCACCCACATGCTCTCACTGCCATGAACTTGGTCATATTGTGCGGAATTGCCTTCTCTATACCTCTCCAGCTGAGGACTCCACTGCTGACCAGGGAAAGAAAAACCCTGAACCTGTCAAGCATAACAAGAAGTACCAGAGTGTAGTTAAACCCAAACAAAGTACCTATGTAAGAAAATATCAGTTACCTTCAAAGGCTGCTGCTCAAAATCCAGTACCAATGGGATCAGAGTCTCCTAATATTAATCTGATCAACAACTTTGTTTCTCTGGCCTCTAACGAAGGGACCCCTCAGATAGTGATGTCCAGTGGTCGTTTTGCTGGTTCCCAACTTCTTTCTCTCCCACCCTCATCCAACCCTTTCTTATCTCCTGATCCTCCCCCTAGACCCTCCTTAAAACGATCTCGCTCCTCACCCACCCTGTCCCCGCCTTTAACTTCCCAGCCTACACCTTTTCACCAATTTAAAACCCCTTCAAAAACCTCTTAAAACCCTTTGTTTCCCTTCACGAACTCCCCCTCGCTTGATGTCTTAAACCCCCGACCCTTCAACCAGACCCTTTCCCTTACTCTTCCTCCTCCTCTCCCCTCTGCCCCTGATCCTACTACAACTTCTTCTTATGTTTTTCCAGTCTCTCCTATTCTTTCGGGAGAGCAAATCAACATTTCTTAATGAGTGTAAAACTCTTTTTTTGGAATGTTCGGGGACTTAATGAACCAACTAAACACGGACCTTTTATTTCTTGGTTTAATACTCATAGACCCCTTTTTGGTGCTATTCTTGAATCACATGTTAAAGAACCTTCTCTAAACACTATCTTATCTAGCCTTTGCCCAGGATGGTGCTTCACTTCCAATCACTCCTCTGAACCTGATGGCGAATCCTTTTAATTTGGAGAGACTCCCTAAAGGTCCAAATCCTTGCTCAATCTAACCAATGCATCACTTGCAAGATTGTTTTCCCAAACCAAGCGCCCATCATCTACTCTGCCATATACGCCTCAAATCTAAGTGCTGATCGAGTTGACCTCTGGGCAGAGCTCATACAACTCCAGTCCTACCTTGATTTAGAAAACTGCTGCTGGGTTTTGGGTGGTGACTTCAATCAGATTCTCAGGCTTTCTGAACACTCAAATGGCCACCTTAATACTCCAGACAGCCTCATGTATCAGCTCCAAGACTGTCTACTCCAACTTGGAGTCTTTGATTTGCGCTTCATAGGTCCTGCTCACACCTGGACAAATAGCCAACCCTCAAACCCTATCTCAAAGAAACTCGATCGCCTCCTTGTCAACCCCTATATTGTCGCAACTTTCCCTAATGCCCTAGCCTCCTTCCTCCCTCCCCTCATCTCTGACCATGCTCCTTGTATCCTAGACTTAGCTTTCTCCCTACCAAAAGCTGGAACTCAGCCCTTCAAATTCCAAAACTACCTGACAAAACACCCAAAGTTTTCGCAGCTAATTAACGATGTGTGGTTCCAAGCCGGTTCTGCATGCCAAACCCTTACTCAGCTGTGATGGAAATTGAAACTGATAAAACAAGATCTAAGACAACTAAACAGAGAGAATTTTTCACAAATTCAAGAGAGAGTGAGTGATGCTAACCATTTGCTTCAGTGTGCGCAGGTACAAGCTCTCCAAAATCCTTCTCCTTTGACATTCCAGGCCGAGCGTGATCTACACCAGAAATGGATGTTTTTGAGAGAGATTGAAGAGTTGTATTTCTTACAAAAATCAAGAATAAATTGGCTTAAAGAGGGGGACTTAAACACAACCTTTTTCCACAGGATTGATTAAGCGTTTAAGCACACACCAATTAACCTAATGTGCCAACAATACCACAATCGAATGGTATGTCATTGTAGCATTTTAGGATCGAATCCACAGAGAACTAGAGACTTATAACACCAAGAATACACAAACCTTCCTAATCTAAGCAAACAAGAAGATAGATGATTTGTAACAAACTAATATCCTAGAAATATAAACAAGGTGATCTCAGATCCAATCAAGAAATAAGTGCAAGAATTCAATCAAATACTAAGGAGAATCCATGGGCTAAGGGAATTGACTTCAAGTAACTAAGATCCAATCTAGGTGACAAGCTTTCAATCAAAGTAATCTCTTAAGTCTAAACACAATTTTAGACAAGTCCTATGTCTAGGTAAATGTCCATTTGCTTAGAAATCATTAAACATCAAATGTCTTTGGCTTAATTCAATCAAGCAATCTTTAAGTTCAAGTTCAATAACTATCTAGCAATTTTAACATCAAGTGTCCTTGGCTAATCTCACTAGAGCTTAGTTGAGCTGATTCAAACACTTCATCTAATCATGTCTGATGAGAAGTGTTTAGAAATCAGGTTTAGAGTGATCAAGACTAAACAAGCATTAAAAATACTCAACAAGCAAGTTCATACAAGGATCTAATACAATAACACCATAGATCTTCACTAAGTTACTCTAATCTCCCTAACCCATGAATCCAAGGAGAGTCTACTCTCTAAACTCCATGAGAAACCTCAAACCCATGATGGATTCAAGGCTCATCATGTTTATGAGAAAGAAAAACAAGATATAATATGAAGAACTTCCTTAGATTATGATATAAAGATTCAAGCTTTTTAACAATGGGAGGCAAGTTCTAGAGAGAAAAATGAGATCCCCTTAGGTTTTTAGGTTTAAAACTATATATAAGACATGCCAAACTCGAGCTGGTTTAGTGAATTAAACCGGGTCAAACCGGAATAAACCGGTCAACATCTCCAAATCTGTTCGTAGCGGCCATCACGTCCCGCTACCAGTGGCCGCTAGCGAATCAGCGTCTTCCCGAGCGGCGTCACGTCCCCGCTACCAGTGGCCGCTCCAGCACTCGCTCATGATGTGGCGACCTCATTAACCCGCTTTGCCAAGCCGCTACGAACCTCCACGAGCTTGAGCTCCGATTCGTTTTTCTTTGTCTCAAGACCCGAGCTTAACTTCTTCACATCGCGACTCCAATGACCGTGAAGGCTCTCTGAGGTGGCTCATGGTCTTGTCGTGCTCTGTTCTGGCGAGGCTCCTTCTCCAAAGACGAGATCGTGCTCGGACCACCACGAACCCATCACTAAGCCGTCGTCTTCTCCTCCGCCATGGTCTGCAACTCGCGATGCCGGCTCCAGAGCGACCAGCTTTCCTCACGGCTCAGCTCCGTCATCGTCGCGGATCGAAGTAAACCTCATCGAAGAGCAACAATGGCCAATTCTTCCTTATTTGCAAAACAGGTCCCTGAACTTCTGGTTCTATACAAATCGGCCCAATACTTTGGAATGTGCAGAAATGACCTCACGAATTGACCCATAGACTTTTGATTGTGCAATATAACCCAAGGGAATATGCTGAAACTGCAACCTTGGTCCCTGAACTTTGGATAACTTCATATTTGACCCCAGACTTCCATAGTGTGCAGCTTAGCCCTTGAATTTCGCCCCAAACTTCCAAATAAGCATTCCAACCCCTCTGATATGCAAATGAGTATGCAATTACAACACAAAGACCTAAATGCAACCTAAAATGATCATAATAAGCTAAAATATGAACCTAAAACTCATAAAAAACATGAGATATCAACTCCCCCACACTAGTCCTTTACTTGTCCTCAAGTAAACTTTCAAGAACATGGGAAGTGATGTTTCAATACACAAATGGAAATTCATGACCTTAAGAAACTCTTCAATGCCATCGTTGTGATATACTTACAAAATCATACCAAATAGCAAGAGCAAGATGTTTTTATTAGCTCTAACTTCTCTCGGCCTATCAATTCCTTTGATATTTTAACTCATTATCATGAATCCTCAAATCAACCAACTCTCACATTCAATAAGAAATATCATAAGTGAATTCTCGCAAATTGCCAATTGGTCCAAATCATTTGGTTTGGTGAGAAAAGAAAAAAAAATGGCTTAATGTGAAGAATGAGAAGGGTCCAAATACATTTTGCTATGGTGACTTACACTCAAGAATAGGAGTTTGATCATTATGCAAAATTTATCTAAGAAAAGGAGCAATTAATGCATACATAAATCGGTTCTCATCATTGTACCCTTTTCCTAGACAATTTTTAAGTTCTACCCTTTCTTTTCTTCATCTCAAATCTCAAATGTACACCCATTTTCATCTCTTACCCAATGAACACTCTTTTTTTTTTTTTTTTTTTTTTTTTTTTTTTTTGACACAATCTGAGCTATATATATATATATATACATATATATTTTTTTTTAGACACACTCTTTTTTTTTTCTTTTTTTTTTTTTTTTTTTTATTTATTTCCTTTACATAATCTTTCCCAATTCAATCCTCAAGATCAAAATAATTAAAGCACATCATTCCAACCACCATCCTAGATTCTAGCCCAAAAGAGGTCCTAATGCTAACAAGAGATGAGAACAAATCAATGTCGCTCCTAATACTCTCAAGATTTTGCACATGACAAGCATTCACAAAAAGACCTCACTCAACAATTAATGATGGTTTGAAAGAAGTGAAGGGTTTAGGGTATGGACTACCACTTGAGTTGTCAAAAAGATTGGTAAAACGGTTTATACAAGCTCAAGTGTGTGTAAAGCCATGATTTAGTACTCAAGAGACCATAAGCAAGAAGCATTAAGTTCATTTTAGTCAATTAAGATCGGAGTTGGTTTCAAAGAGTAAGATTCAATGAGTCTTAAGAGGAGTTTTCAAGGCTCGAAGTCTACAAGAAATTCAGAAGAAGCTCAAGCTACTTATTATGATTCAAAAGGGTATCAACAATGAGTTCATTGCATGAGTCCTTTATAGGGATTTTACCTATGCATTCTATATGATCTAGACTCAAACCTAAAGATGCAAATGATATAACTAAATTTTTTTTTTTTTATAGATGATTTTTTTTTTATGGATTTTCTATGCAAATGGATATGCAATGCTTATGACAAGTAAACAAAACAGAAAACTCTATGCAAATGGATATGCAATGCTTATGACAAGTAAACAAAACAGAAAACATGTGAGATAAGTAGACTCTCCCCCCACACTTACTTCACACAGTCTCTTGTGTGAGAGCAAGGTGAAAGAAGAGGTCTAGAAGAAACAAACAAGAAGACTATATATTTACAATGGTTGTAGAGACACTTAGCTTGGAGTTGCTAGATGGAGTTGAATAATTTTAACACTTGTAGCTTTGCTGGATGGCCATCTTTCTCTTTGATTAAGAGGGGAATCACCTAAAAATTTTAAACACACTTATTAAACACACAAAAGAAAAACCACACAAGTAAAACTATAATATATATAGGGATAGACATGGGACTTCCTCCCAAGTGAGCTTGTTTTAAGTCTCTAGCTTGACTTTGTGTGCTTGCTAATCATAAGTATCAAAAGGCTGAGCCAATGCACCTTTGGTCTTTCTCCTACAAGAACAAGAAACCAAGTGTGCAAAGAAACACACTACTGTCCATAGAAAATAGATAGATTTTTCCTCAAAGAGCTTCACTAAAGATATGATATGAGTTATGAAATGCTTCTTGAGGTTCAGATGATCATGAGAATCAAAAGCATTAGGTGGAAACACAAAATCAACTACAGGTTCAAACAAGGTATTAACAAAGTAGTCAACTCTATCTCCATCAATCAAATAATACACAATGTTCACATTCTCATGATAGTTTTCAGCATCGGGGTTTTCTATCTCAAGCAAGAGCTTATCCACATCAAGTTCATCCCCTAAATCAGCAAGTTCAAGAAGAGGTCTAGAATTCTCAAGCAGCAAAAAGTTGGATTCAAGATCAAATGAAGCACAAATATAGTTCTTGACAAAGCAAACTTCAATGTGATCTTTAGCAAGCTTTTCTACTCTCAGTTCATCTAGTTTCCTAGTTTCACATATCAGATCAAGACATTCATTTATGAGCACAAGAGAATCAAGATCAGGGGCGTTATCCTCACCACAAGGCAAGCAAATTTCCTCAAGTTTAAGTTCTAAAGTGGAAATGCTTTACCTTCCAGCTGGGGTGGTGGAACCCAATACATTACCTCATCAAGGGCACAAGCAGCATCAAACTCATACTGGTTAACATCTCTTCCTTCAAACTCTGCTCTATCCCTAATAAGGTGTATCCGGACCATTTGTGCTAGTTGTCTTATTGGCTTGCCCCAATACTCTTTCGTTCTCTGAAGCCGGTGTAACTCCACTCTTTGATCTGGTGTGAGTATGCGTATATCAAAGGGTGGTGGCTTCACATATGGCTGATCTTCAATGCGATCATCAAATGTCTCTTCCTCTTCTTGTGGCTTCTCAGAGTATCTTGAAGCCATCTCTACAAATAACAAAAGCTAGAAGAAGAAGTTAGTAGCTATACAAAAGCAAAACAAAGCATAAGAAAATAAAGCTTAATCTCAAGAAAGTTTGAAATCTTAATGACAAATCTACTTAGTTCCCCGGCAACGGCGCCAAATTGATTAAGCGTTTAAGCACACACCAATTAACCTAATGTGCCAACAATACCACAATCGAATGGTATGTCATTGTAGCATTTTAGGATCGAATCCACAGAGAACTAGAGACTTATAACACCAAGAATACACAAACCTTCCTAATCTAAGCAAACAAGAAGATAGATGATTTGTAACAAACTAATATCCTAGAAATATAAACAAGGTGATCTCAGATCCAATCAAGAAATAAGTGCAAGAATTCAATCAAATACTAAGGAGAATCCATGGGCTAAGGGAATTGACTTCAAGTAACTAAGATCCAATCTAGGTGACAAGCTTTCAATCAAAGTAATCTCTTAAGTCTAAACACAATTTTAGACAAGTCCTATGTCTAGGTAAATGTCCATTTGCTTAGAAATCATTAAACATCAAATGTCTTTGGCTTAATTCAATCAAGCAATCTTTAAGTTCAAGTTCAATAACTATCTAGCAATTTTAACATCAAGTGTCCTTGGCTAATCTCACTAGAGCTTAGTTGAGCTGATTCAAACACTTCATCTAATCATGTCTGATGAGAAGTGTTTAGAAATCAGGTTTAGAGTGATCAAGACTAAACAAGCATTAAAAATACTCAACAAGCAAGTTCATACAAGGATCTAATACAATAACACCATAGATCTTCACTAAGTTACTCTAATCTCCCTAACCCATGAATCCAAGGAGAGTCTACTCTCTAAACTCCATGAGAAACCTCAAACCCATGATGGATTCAAGGCTCATCATGTTTATGAGAAAGAAAAACAAGATATAATATGAAGAACTTCCTTAGATTATGATATAAAGATTCAAGCTTTTTAACAATGGGAGGCAAGTTCTTGAGAGAAAAATGAGATCCCCTTAGGTTTTTAGGTTTAAAACTATATATAAGACATGCCAAACTCGAGCTGGTTTAGTGAATTAAACCGGGTCAAACCGGAATAAACCGGTCAACATCTCCAAATCTGTTCGTAGCGGCCATCACGTCCCGCTACCAGTGGCCGCTAGCGAATCAGCGTCTTCCCGAGCGGCGTCACGTCCCCGCTACCAGTGGCCGCTCCAGCACTCGCTCATGATGTGGCGACCTCATTAACCCGCTTTGCCAAGCCGCTACGAACCTCCACGAGCTTGAGCTCCGATTCGTTTTTCTTTGTCTCAAGACCCGAGCTTAACTTCTTCACATCGCGACTCCAATGACCGTGAAGGCTCTCTGAGGTGGCTCATGGTCTTGTCGTGCTCTGTTCTGGCGAGGCTCCTTCTCCAAAGACGAGATCGTGCTCGGACCACCACGAACCCATCACTAAGCCGTCGTCTTCTCCTCCGCCATGGTCTGCAACTCGCGATGCCGGCTCCAGAGCGACCAGCTTTCCTCACGGCTCAGCTCCGTCATCGTCGCGGATCGAAGTAAACCTCATCGAAGAGCAACAATGGCCAATTCTTCCTTATTTGCAAAACAGGTCCCTGAACTTCTGGTTCTATACAAATCGGCCCAATACTTTGGAATGTGCAGAAATGACCTCACGAATTGACCCATAGACTTTTGATTGTGCAATATAACCCAAGGGAATATGCTGAAACTGCAACCTTGGTCCCTGAACTTTGGATAACTTCATATTTGACCCCAGACTTCCATAGTGTGCAGCTTAGCCCTTGAATTTCGCCCCAAACTTCCAAATAAGCATTCCAACCCCTCTGATATGCAAATGAGTATGCAATTACAACACAAAGACCTAAATGCAACCTAAAATGATCATAATAAGCTAAAATATGAACCTAAAACTCATAAAAAACATGAGATATCAAGGATCTGTCAAGTTAGAGCGAGCTATAACTGCATCCGAGCCTTCTTGTCTCAGTCAGGTACCTCCGTCACTGACCCACTGGAGATGAGTGCACTGGCCATTAACCATTTTCAATCAGTTCTGGGACCACTTCATCTTATCTCACAACTTATCTCCACTGGCCCGTACTGGTTTATGGATCTCACGGCTTTCACCTTTCCCGAAGAACATAGACAGCCAATGATCTCAATCCCAACAGCTGACGAAATAAAGGCACTGTTCTTCAAGCTTAACCCAAATAAGGCTCCTGGGCCTGATGGTCTTACCTCTGGTTTCTTCAAAGCTTCTTGGGACACTATTGGTGCTGAAGTCATTATCTCTATCCGACAGTTCTTCTTCTCCGGCTTCCTCCCTGCAACAGCAAATGCGACTATTTTGTCACTAATACCAAAATTTCCAGGAGCGGTAAAGATAACAGACTTCAGACCAATCTCCAGCATAAACACTGTCTACAAGGTGGTCTCGAGATTGCTAGTCAAGCGCCTGAAACCTATCTTGCCTAAACTGATTCTGCCAAGTCAAACAGCTTTTGTGAAGGACAGATTACTAGTAGAAAACACCACCCTTGCCAGTGAATTAATCAACGGTTATCACAAGAACAATGGGGCTAAGAGAATTACCATCAAAGTGGATATTGCAAAAGCTTTTGACACCCTCTCTTGGGAATTTTTGTTCTCCTGCCTCCATGGACTCCAACTACCCCAGCAGCTGATCTCCTGGATTAAAGCGTGTATCTGCACAACAAGCTTCATGATTGGCTATAATGGTACGGTCAATGGTTACTTTAAAGGCAAGAGAGGTCTCAGACAAGGTGATCCACTTTCACCTTATCTGTTTGTTATAGCTATGAACTCTCTATCTCATATGCTAAACAAAGCTGCCTCTCAAAATAGACTCAAATATCATTCTAACTGCAAGTCTACAAAGCTGACTCACCTCTCTTTTGCGGATGCTCTTCTCATATTCATTGACGGCTCCATTGAATCTGTCCAGCTAGTCTTACAAATCCTAAAAGAATTTGAGCTCAGATCTGGTCTAGCTGTCAGTATGCAGAAAACAAGTTTCTTTACCTCAGGTCTATCAGTTCCAGAAGTGGAGACAATTCAAGCCTCAACGGGTATGACTCTAGGTTCCCTTCTTGTCCGCTACCTAGGTGTTCCTCTCAACTCGAGGAAGCTCTCCCTCACCAACTGTGAGCCCCTAATCCAGCAGGTTAAAGCCCAGTTCTTCTCCTGGTCTGTCAAGTCTCTATCGTTTGCAGGTCGGCTTCTCCTTATCAAGACTGTGATAACTGGAATAACAACATTTTGGTGTTCAGCTTTCATTTTACCCAAAGCCTGTATCGCAAGAATAAATTCCCTATGCAGTATGTTCCTGTGGAAAGGAAGTTTAGAAGGTCATCACACAGCTCGGGTCTCTTGGGAAACAGTGGTTCTTACAAAATGACAGGGTGGACTAGAAGTGAAGGATCTTTATACCTGGAATAAAGCGTGCTGTCTGCGACTAGTATGGATGTTGTTCTTCAGGGAGGAGTCAGTGTGGGTAAAGTGGTTCAAGGAAGTTATTCTCAAAGGCTCGTTTCATAACTACTGGACAACAACACCAAAGCAATCATACTCATGGCTCGCCAAAAAATTGCTAAAGCTGAGAGACACTATTTTTCCCTTGATCAAGCTTCGGCTTCAAAATGGAAATGCAGCGCGGTTTTGGTTTGACAACTGGACTCCGTTCGGCAGACTCTATGACTATCTCTCCGCCTCAACAAACCGTTTGGGTATCCCTCTCAACGCAACTGTCTCTTCTCTGTCTAGGAATGGGCTGTGGAAATTACCACCTGCAAGGTCAGAAAACCAACATTAGTTACACTGTCACCTAACAATTGTGCAGTTAACTACTAAGGAGGACTACTATGAATGGGAGCTAGATGGAAAGAGATCAACAAAGTTTGAAACGGGAAAGATTTATACATACCTTTGTGAAGAGCGAATGGACGTTCAATGGCATAGAGCAATCTGGAATTCTAGAGGTATACCAAGACACAATCTCCATTCCTGGCTCGTGGTACAAGATCGACTTCCTACACGGGACAGACTGATCAGATGGGGATTGCAAGTTGACCAAACTTGTCTCCTCTGTAACGTCGTCTCTGAATCTCGTGACCATCTCTTCTTTGATTGCAACTTCAGTTTCCAATTATGGAGCCTCTCAGCCGCGAGGATCCCTATCGCACCGCATCGATCGTGGGCACATACCATTCTGCAGATGTCATCTCTCCCTCCTCCACAAGCGACCAGACTACTTACTCTCCTTACTTGGCAATCTACCTTATATTGGGTTTGGAATGAGCGCAACACCAGACTGCATACGAACACTTTCCGATCTATTGAAACCATCTACACCTTGATTGATCGACAGATAAAGAACAAAATCCAGAGCTTCAAAGATTCAAATCCTACTCGCTCTTCTCAAATGATGCACTTATGGTTCCAATCAACTTGATCTCTCTCTGTTTCCGATCACACCATCGTCCTCCGCAACTCTCGTCTTTTCCAATTCTCCTCTTTCTATTAACTAATCTGTTGGGCTAATGGGTTTAATTTGGCTAATAGGTTTAATTTGGTTCAACTATGTGATTCTAAGATGGGCTGGGCTCTTTACTATAGCCTTAGGCTTGTAAAACATTTTGGGTCTTTTGTTTTAAATTTAAGAAAGCCTTTATTCAAAAAAAAAAATGTATGTTTTTCTTTCTTTCTTATAAAACTGTATTTCTGATTATGTATGCTCCATCGATATATGATTCATGTCCTATAATTTCATACACTTAGATTGTATAAAATTTTTTGATTACAACACTTAGGTTACATCCGTTTTAATGACTAATCACAACACTTAGGTTACATTCGTTTTAATGACTGTTCATGATACAAGTTTACGGTCGGCATAATTAAACATTTGCAAATTGATGATTTGCATGCATTTAGGAATTCTGATGTTGGATTAGAAAGTAAAGAATCATGTTGCTTAAACGTTAGACATTTGTTTAAGTATACATTCATAAACCATTTATATATGCATGGCATCTGGAAATGCATTTTGGCATTTAAGTTTTTGGAAATATTATTTTTTTTTGTAAATGTGAAAATATTGTTTTTTTTGTAAATGTGGAAATATTGATTTGTTGTTAGTTTTTGTAAATTTTGACACACAAACGAACATGTGCAATTGGTTGAACAAGTGCTTGAAATTTGTTTTTCTTTTGTTCTCAAATTTTGTCAATAATAGTCATGCACGAATGATTGCTTTGCTTTACAAATAGAATTCATAAGAAGTGTTTTACGAGTACATGCACGTGATTTACTCTTGAACTTTGTTTTGTTCACATATATGCATGCATACGGTTTAATTACTGTAGAACTTTTTGTGACGGTTATAAATTTGTTGGTGAAAAGTCACAATTAATACTGTGAAAAACTACTAGATATATTTTCTGAGGAATGAAAAAATATTAATATTAGCATCATTTTGAGTAACTGATATATATTGATATCATTTATAATAATTGATGCAAATATTTGATATTTTTACATCATTTGTTAATGAAATGATGTAAATTATTTGCATCACCATTTTCAGAGTCAAATTTTTAAGTGATGCAAATTTACTTTACATCATTTATAATTGATACAAAAATACAAAATAAATGATGTTAGACAACTCTTTTTTTGTAGTGGCATATTAAGATTCTGAGGAATGAAAAATATTTTGCATACAAATTTTAGCAAAAAACAATAAAAAATATTTTGCATGCATACGGTTTAATTACTGTAGAACTTTTTGTGACGGTTATAAATTTGTTGGTGAAAAGTCACAATTAATACTGTGAAAAACTACTAGATATATTTTCTTTTATGAAAAGACACCATGTAAATTGTTCAAAGGTGACAAATAAAAGAATGGTCATTAATTTCTTAATTATTTGATAAACAGTTATGGTCTAGGAAATAATTCAAATGATTAATTAATAATTAATTATATGGTTAAGTGTTCCATATAGTTTTAGGAATCCATGTAGTTATATAATATTAATAAGGAGAAAATCCATAATTCTTGGGTAGTTCAAAACATGTCAAAATATGTGTCTTTTATCCCTAAAAATTGAATTAGTTTAAAATAAATTATCAAAATATTTAAAGATGTATTCTTTTATAGTAATTATGTTTTTTCCAATGGTTTATAAAAAATTATATATAAAAGATGTTTTTCACTATAAAAATTACATAAATTTTGAAGAGGTTGTCAAATTGTCTAAAAATGTATATTTTCATTCTAAAACTTGTAAATATTTTTAATGAATTGTCTTTTAGTTTTTTTTCATATCTATTTCTGTATACGTTTTCAAAAATCTTACAAATTATCTAAAAATGCCGAGGTCGGTTTGTTGAGTAACTTAATTATTTATAATATTATATTAAATATAAGGTTTTAAACAAATTTTATGGATTATAATATCCTCTTTGGTGTGGGGTTTTAATTATGATTTGGCTTTGTTTATTTGGTTTCAAATAAAATATTCGAATCTATTTTGACAATATCTTTTATTAGTAGATAAGTATGAAAAAATGTAAACAAAGAATTTTTTTTTTATATGTGCACTTTTTCATTTATACATAATTTGATATATGTATTATTTATTTAGTAAATTTCTAATTACACTTAAATAGAGAGTGATTTTTGGAAATTTGAGTAAATCTTTGTAATCATTTAAGTGAACCATTGCATTTTTCTGGATGAACAATTGCAACTAATTAAATGAAACCATTGCAATATCTAGTGATGAACCATTGTAATTGTTAATGGTCGTAGTATTCGGTGATGACTCATTACAATTTTTGTGGAATGCTATACTAATATATGATTCTTCGAAATCAGTTAATTCTTTAGAAAAGTATATTTCTTATATACTAAATCACAAGTCACTTCACCAATTAAAATTTGACACATAATTCATATTTAAAAAATTGAGAAAAAATCAATTAAAACCAAAAAAATGTTCAAAAAGAAAAAAATTGAAAACGGTTTCTTTTCCACGAACCCTAACCCATAAACCATGATCTTTTTTCTTCCTCCACGATACTTCTCCTTCTTCCACAAACTTTTTGTCTCTATTCCTATATATTTCTAGAATGTGATAGACGAACAGCATCGGAACTCTCAATTGATCGAATGTAGATCAGGAAAAGTATGCTGTCCTTCTTCAGTCTCAGTACACTAATTCCATTCTCCAAGCAAAGACGGGAATCCTTGGCAACAATTGTCTTATGTGCTCTTTCCTGCCTTTGGGCGCCAAATTCAGAAACAGATTCGTGTTAGGATGTAGTAGATGCTCCTGTAAGAGGTAGGAGGAGCACGAGTGTAAACACTTCATTAACTGGTCTTCTCATAAGGATTTTCAAAGGTTTTGATACAGGAGACTCGACGAGGCAACAATACGCAGAAATCGTTATTTTTGTTAATTCGTTGGAGACAAATATTTGGTCTCTTTCTGATTCAGATTTTCGAGGGAGGATTGATGCCTTAAAGCAACGAGCTCTCAACATGCAAGGAGACTCCATGGATTCACTTCTACCTTTACTTTCTTCAATCCTTCGTTTGACACTAATTTTCTTTTGTTTTAACTGTTTTATTTTAATTTCTAGAAGCGTTTATTGTTGTAAGAGAAGCTTTCACAAGAGTTTTGGACTCCGACCTTTCATTGAGCAATTGATAGGTAAATATCTTTGTAGATATTCACTTCAGTTGTTGAGTCAACTTTGTCAACATTTACTGTTTCAGGATTGGCTAAAACGTTTGAGAAGGAGTAGATATGGTGGATCTAAATTAATGGAAATTCGACAATGCAAAAAGACTAGGGTAAGATCAGGTTATAAATGAGAAAGAAGGCGGAAGAAGATAAAAACACAAAAGTAGATGTGTTAGGAAAGGATGAAGAAATTTTGATCAAAGGTAAATCGATTCTACTACTAAATCTCCACCGAAACATATATTGGAAACAGCCTTAAAATATTATAGTGAGTAGTATTTTGATAGTAAATGTAACAAGACAAAGAAGCCATAAAATTGCTGGTTAATAATTAGAAAAAATAAACACAAGTTGAACGAGACTACGTAGAAGTAAATCATAAAAGTTTCAAACTAATATTTGTATCCAATGGGCTAATTAAGATAATTGTAATTTTGTAAACTAATCTAATATAATTTTATATTTCCTGGTTAACAAGTAATAAGTGTGCTAATGGTATGTTTATATTCTCATCTCTTTATGATAAATTAGAGATATTTATATATAACTGAAACTTGGTCTTACTTGCATGCAAAAATATATCCGTGCAATGCACGGGATCAATACTAGTATATATATATATTTTATTATTAGGGATGTTGTCACGTCGAACCTTGAATGTTTTGCACAATAGATTGTCGGTTAGTTTTACGTTTTTCTATCTATAATACTTTCAGATCAAAACCAAGTTTTAATTGATTATGGCTGTTTCACAACTCATAACATTTCTCCTTAATATGATTTTTTTAATTTAATTTATATGTTACTAGGGTCGGTCCGCCCTACGGGCGGGATATACTTTACTTGTGATCTATGTTATTATCTATCTATATATATAAAAAAACGTTTGCTTCACTCCTGTGCGTCCACGTCACTAAGTCGCTCATCCTCAGGGCGACACCTGTCCGCTTTAATGAAACGCTGCGCATTAACATAAACAACATCGAAGTGGGCCGTTATGTGTGTGGGCTAAGCCTCTCAGCCCGTGTGTGCTCTGATTGTAGGGTTCATCATACTCTTTCTTCACCGCCGTCTGAAAGCTTGAGATGATGTAGTCGGCGTGACGATTCCGTTTGTGGGGTTTCGATCGCGTCCTTTGAACTCCTTTTCCATCAATTGAAACGAAGCCAGTTACAGATTCATCGCATTAAACATCTTCTCAACTCCTTCAGACACGATCTATTCTTCAATGTAAAGTTATCGTTCTGCGGGTATAAAAAGGTAAGCCTTCTTTTTCTCAAAACAATTTTCTCGATCACTTATTTTCTGAGAAATGGGCCAAATGGCTAACTCAAAAGTTCTTCTTTCTGATTTAAAGTGCGGTAGATGTTCCTCCACCGTCGACGCCAAGATGTTGCGATTGTGGGAGGCCAGGAATGTGAAGCAAAATCTGAAACCGAAGAAGATGAAGAACTGAGACTTATAAGATCGTTGTAAAAAAAAATTGCAGTAAGCCCTTTTCAGATCTTCAATTTTTTTTCATTGGTATTTTTCACATTTGGTCAATTCTCTTTTGAGCTTCTAATATAAAACAAATATTGTATTATTGTTGTCAATATGAGGTTCTTAACTCAAAGTTTAATTGCGTATGTGTGTGGTATGTCACTAGAGCAAGATGGAGTGTGACAGAGCAAGCAGCGGAGGAGAACGACAAGCGGCGGAGAGCAACGCAGCACTCGGCGGAGAGAAACGAAGAAAGCGGTGGAGAGTAACGGAGAAAGTAGTGGAAGAGCAACAGAGCAATGGCGGAGAGCAATGAACAAGAGGCATTGAGATGGATCAAGTGACGGAAAGAGTGAGATGGACAGACATGAAACAAGCGACAGATAGTGTGACAAGAGATAGGAAATGCAATTGCTGCAGTTCAATCTGGCACAAGGGAGGATCATAGGCTCTCGGACAGGGTAAATTAATCACTCTGTTAGCAAACAGATAACAAAGGTACATGTCCAATTGTGCTTATTTCTTTCAAAGTAGAACCTCATGAAAGAAAGTTGACACCTATTGAATATATCAAAGCTCTAAACATGAAAACATAAGAAATTTCAAATTCCTAACAACATATCAAATCTGGAATCTTCTTTGTATTTGTTCAAAGTTTGTTATATGATTCCTTCTTTGCATGTTTTCTATGTGGTTGTGCTTCGTTTATAAGTTGTCAATCATGTCTCTCCACATGTTCAGTCCATATATCTGTTTGATAGGGTCAAACTAATCAACTATTTAAGGTCTGAATGTATCATGGTACAGTTGTCGTTTCCTTGGCTTCAGACAAGAAATAGCAAACAAACACAGTGTGCATAGCTTGGCGATTGAATGGGACTAAATGGAAAGACTTTGGCCAGTGGAAGACCGAGGAACTATCAAAAGAAAAAATTGTAAATGATACGAGCGCTCACATACATTGCATTTGTAAATAATAATATTTTTAGCTTAAGCACGTATTAGATATAGCTCTGTAACTTTCAGTTTGTTTGTTTTTACTTAAAAGTAATTTTTCTCTTTATATATCACAGTTGTGTACCAAATATTATGGAAGTTTGATGTTTGTTGATTAAAAAATTATAGACCATGCTAGGTATAATAATAGATATAAAGCAAGGATGCAAGTAATGTTTGTTTTTCTACCATCTGAATTGATTTACAATTAAAATATTTATTGTTTTGGAAATGAACCACATAATAATTGTTGTATTGCAGCTGAGTTTTACAATTATAGCAAATAGAGATTCTAAGATGTCATCCCCATCTGCAGAAACTAATAATGTCCAAAACATCCAATAATAGTTTTCTCCAGTTAAAAAAAATAGAGCATTTACACTGAAAAAAAATTCTCTCTGGAATATTGAACTTTTGAGATTCTAGCGTAATATATGTATAATTCAAAAATATATCATAAGTTAGATCGTATGTTATGTGTGGTCATGCTAATTTTGTACTTATTGACTATAAAATGCATTTTATTCATAAATGGTTAACGTTAACAACTGTATTTGGGACATAAAAAAATACAATAGTGTAGTACTTAATAGAAAACGACAATAGTTTCACAAATAATCCATTTATAATTAAGCATGAAAAAAACAAAAAAAACACACTCATTAATTCAAATAATAACTCAGAATATATATAAAAGCTAACATCTATCCATTCAATTGTTATCAAAAATTCTTAAACAAAAGAACTCTAACCATTCATAATATAAATTGTATAACAAAATTAACAAACACCATATAATATCATATACAAATTCATCAACAAATAATAATCACAATAATAATCACCATATAGCAAAATTTGTTATACTTTGGTGATAACTTTTTTTAATCAACAACAAATTTTAAGATAAAATTATGATTATCATTGTTCAAAATAGATTTTATATATATATTATAAATGGGGGCATTTACATCGAAATAGACTTTGGTCGAAGTGGAACAAAAATTTGTAAAGAAAATTTTTCAAACACCTATGAAAATAAGATAAATAATATTTACATAATGGGTTCAATTAATTGGATTGTAAATGCAGAATTTTTATTGCAAGAACTCAGTCTGTAATTTTTAGTGTCATAGTTGTAAGTTTTTTATCTAAAAAATATTACAATTTTTAAACAGCTGATTTTTTTAAAAAGTATAAAGATATATAAGGTGGTTAATTTAAAAGGGAGAGTCCATAAAATTACTCATATACAAATTGGAAACAAACTTTATAAATAGTTTAAATGTACTGAAACATGTAAGCAAATCAACCAATTAAGCACCATAACTAAAAATTTCTTTTTAAAAAAAACAAAAATTTAGTTAATTTTTGTTCATTCTACTTTTCACCTTATTTCATTCTGCTTTTCACCTTATATATAATTTTTAATGACAAAAAAATGGATACAAAATTTTCAAAACGTGTAAGACAAAAACATTGACTATTTTAAATTATTTTACATTTATCTATAGCTACTTATATTTTTATAATAGATTATAAAATTTATATATTAAAATAACCGTACCAAATATATAATCAAAATTTAAACAAAAAACCCGGGCGTAGCCCGGGCCGACCCTAGTTTTTTATATAATTTTGTAATTTTTGTTTTAGGTTCACATTTGCAAAAGGTGCGTATGAGATATACTATTTTATTAATTTAAGTTATTGGTTAGTTAATTTGTAAATAATTGTTGTTTGACTTTTTGCTTCTATGATATTACTATGATTGAGTTATTATATCATTTTCAGTTGAATTTTTTTATTAAAATATTTAAAAAAATCACATTTAGTTAATGTCAGTGATTTATTATATATTAACATCTAAATAATTTATTTGTTATATTTCAATTTTAGTGTTTGGCCCTTTTAAAGTAGGAAGCTTGATTCTGTGAACTGATCCTTATATTTTGTCTTTTAAATGTTGTTTGGGTTAATATGACTATTCTTTTTGGTTTTCGTATGTGGCCCTGCAAAATTAATAGTGAGTTTTTAGTGGTGGTATGATAGGTAGACGATTTTGAACTTTTTTGGAATGTTTTTTGTACTGTAAGTATTAACTCGGAGGTTAAATTAACATGAAATTTTTAACTTTATTTGGAAAACCACTTGAGTTCAAAATTAACATGCAATTTAAGTCTCAGCCCTAAGTTTCATATTCTTCCAGTGATTTATAAGAAATATTTAACAGCCCTACTTGGAAGCTCACATAAAGATTGCCGGAGACCGTTTGTTCTCTTATTCTTAAAGGGCAACAACCTGTTTAGGACCATATAAACTCATAAGTTTGGCGCTAATAATTTTTTTTTTTGGAACACAAAAAAATAGTTTACTTACTAAAGTTGTGTTTAAAAAAAAAATGTTTGTGTTTTACTAGAAGAGGTAAGAAAAAAGTAAGAGACGGAAACTATCTCACTTGCACGTGAAAAACTGGTGCTCTTTGAATTGAAACCCAAGTGGCATGTTTTTGTTATTTTCTCTTATTTTTAAGGTTTTAAGGATTTACTAAAAGTTAAATGAATACTGATTTTTTTAAGACAAATTAATGGATCAAAATTAAGTTTTTTTTTGTCACGAAGATTTTCAAAACATTTACAGACAGTATACAGTGTATAGATTAAATGAAAATGCCTTATTTAATTTGTTTTCCGTAATAAATACAGAACTTAATAGGAAACTATTGTTTGCTTTAGTAAAAAAAAAACTATTGTTCAAAAGAAATAATGTTTATTAATAAAAAAAATTGCAAATTACAAAACTGGCATTTACTACTTTGTATTTGTATTTCTTTGAATCGGGCTTTGATTTAACATTACTAAATAACTCTATTCAATAAAGTTAATAAAAATATATGATCGGACAGTCGTAAAGAAGCTATTTACTCTATTTTTTAATATATATTTTCGTCACCATCATCTTAAAAGAAAAGCCTTGAGAAAAATCAAATGCGTCTTTATCTCTTCAGTTTATTTATTTATTTGAGAGCTGATATTCAATTAAAACAAAGAAGTGTAAAATATTACATCCCCAATGGGGCAGATTCGATTTAGACTTCAAATAAAAATCCTAGTATTATTATAGCCCAGAGTTTTATATCAACGAAACCAGTTGCCCATGTTAGTATCCCATTGGATAGAATCACCAAGAGGCCCATCAAAACCCAATCAAGTAAAGGAAAAGTTAATTATGGAAAATACATGTAGACTTTGGTTTTGTCGAAGATTGACGAAGATCCGAGAGATGGAGTGCACGAAAGAAATCATCTGCTAAATTGGCAAACCAGGAAGCATCAGGAGGTAAAGTACCAAACTTGCATCAACTAAGAGGAGAGATTATGATTAGAATCCCGAAGACCTGAGATTTTATTCCTGATAGTAGAGTCTATCAATTGCAAGACATGAGAGAATTAAGAACAAAGTCTCGAAATATTCCTCGATTAGATCGGAGACTGGTTATCTGGTGGGAATAAATCACTGGAAAACAGACTCTAGCTGATTATCAAGCAAATCTACATCAATATTTGTTTCATAATCAAGCAGCTATCAACACAGAATAATCTGTTACCGACAATCGAAAAAAGATTGTAGAAATCTACGGAATGATTTAGAAGGAAAAAGTGATGATCTTCACTGAATTGAACTCACTTATTTATAGGTGTAAATCCACAACAATTTGAGATAGGAGATGTATGGAATGAGAGGTCTTGGATGAGTGGGTCGGTGATATTAATGAAAACATTTATTGTATTTAATAAATCTAACAGAGAATAGTAACGCCGCAGTTTTTTCTTCTCAGCGGGAGGAAGAAGAAACATGTCATAACCTAAGTCAAATAATGTTTTTCGTACATACTAACTTTAAAAATAATAGTCTTGTTGTATGGCACATCCTAAGTCAAACTTCTTGGTTTTTAGCAAGCTCAAATTAAACTTATCCCATTAATTGAAACGCAGCACTTTGGAGTTGACGGACACGTGTCGAGACCAGAACACTCGACTTAATGACGTGGTGCTGAGGTGTCTTCACAGGAGAGAGACCAACATTTTTTTATATATATAGATTATTTTGATTATTTTAGATGAGTAACTTCTGTGAAATAATGTTTTTCCAGGATAATTACTAGTTGGACTTAGCAACAAAGATAATAATAATTATATTTACAGAAAGCAGTCAGCATTAATAATACGAATTTTTTTTATATACTTACTTATTATAGTTTTGTGAGAGTAGTCCTTTTATTTTTGGCTATGTTTTGTCGAGGAAGAGAATTACCAAAAAAAAAAAAAAGAATTTCAAAGGTGAAAAAGAGAACAAATTCCCTCCAAATGATTGGGTCATAAACCACAGAAGGCTTCTCTCTCAGCCGAAAAGCGAGAGGAGCCGAACACATACACTCCTCATAAAACCTTCACAAAATCTCTACTGATCTCCGATATATTGTTGGTGACTAGATCGCTTTTGTTGCTTTCTCTGGCGGCTGCATCGTTCCTCGATCTAGGTTAGTTTTTTTTTCTGCACTCGTTATTGCAAACCGTTTCCGCTTAGTTAGATTTGCTGATTTTTATTTTCTCAAGCTAAATTTCCCCTTAATAAGAGTCGTTTTGTTTTCCTTATCTTGGCGATGATTAGGCTTTGGTGGTTTTAGATAACTTGGTGATCGTCTCTTGATTTTTGCCTGACCGGTGATCTGACTTCCTGTTCAGATTGATTTTGTTTGTTTGATCTCTACTCTCTGATGAACTAAGATGAATGTATTTAGCCGTGTTATTAAAACCGGACCGACCCGATGGTTAAACCGGGTTCGACCATGAATCGGTTACGTAGCCGGATTGGGTCTAATAATCGGTTTGACCATGAACCGGTCACGTAGCCGGATTGGATCTTAGAATTATTAAACTGATAAAAACCATTAAAACTATCAAAAATCTATAAAACATCCATATAAACATAAAACTAGATTATATTAATAATGTTTTATGTTTTAAACTCATTTATATTTTAGTTATATATCATATTTACTAACATTACTTTTAAACTTATACACTAAACATATATTAAATTAGATTATTGAACTAGGTTTCATCCGGTCGAACTATATTGAACTGTGACCCAAAAATTATCCATTTTTTATCTTCTGGTCTGGTTTTTAAAACACTGGTATTTAGGTTCTAAAATCAACAAGGAGTTTTTTTTTTCACTCAAAATCTAATGTAGGATTTGAGCTAATTGGTGATTGCAGCTTGTTTGGAAAGTTTTGGATCCTTAGATGTTCATCTTATGGAAACATAGATTATTGACGATTAATTTAAGATAAATAATATGTGACACGTGTCTTATTTCTCAATTAAGATGTTCGCAAATCTTTGGTTTCTTGGCAAGCACATATATAAAACATGTTGAAAATTAATTCATATACAATTCAAGGATGCTTTTCTTTTGCAAGATCCAAAAAGTAGCAATGATGGTGATGATTTTGTGTTGGTGGAGTTAAAACATTCTCATCTCAACTATGATTGGATTAATTGTTAAAAGAAATAAACCGATGACTAAATAACTCACTTGCATGTAATCATTTTCAATACATCTCCCCAATACTTAGAAAAAATAATGTTAACTAATTATCACTTTTTAGTGGGTGCTACATGCATGGTCAAACTTTTTCAATACATCTCCCAATCCATTTTTTTTTTCTTTCAATTGAGAAGATCTTGGTGGTGTCCTAGTGATTGTGGACTCCGTGCCTACTTGAATAAGTCACTGCAGTCTTCACGGGGAAAAGCAATATATCTCAATCTTAAACATTTCTCATGTCTGTATTATAGTTTGAAAATGGTTGATATAGTGCCACCTGGTTACAGGATAGTCTTAGACGTTAGAACAAGAGCAAGGTGCGTGTGAGATTCTTGTTACCTGGTCATGCGGTTGGTGGGGGGGGGGGGGGGGTTCTAGTGTTTTTTATTTATTTCACTCACATGTTTTGTGGGGTTAATCTACTTACAGTTAGACTTTCAACTATATATATATGTATACATATAGGTAAAGCAAAAGTGAGATCAGCAAATCTTATCAACTTTTTTTTTCACAAATATATGATGCTTATTAGATTTGCTCTTATAAGGTGGACCAACAGTTTGTTATATTTTCTTTTTTCCTTTGCCTTTTGTTACCGACACAATTGGAGGCATCGTATGATGTTGTCCACGCACACACAATATAATTATATAAACACTACCAACTCATAGGCTTCTGCTATATAAAAAAAAGGAACATCGTGTCTTCATGCTTACTTGTTGGCTTGAAAAAAATCACGTGGTTTTTATTTTCTTCTTCCAAAGTCAATGTATAAACAGTAATGCTCTAGAACTCAATAATGCTTTTCTGTTTATAAGCATGAAAAATGCTCATCCCGACAAATGAGACAGTGAACTGGAAGATTTTGAAACTATTTATTAGTGTAGCATTATTTTCCATTGTGCGTATCATTCAAAAGTTTGACATTGTTACCTCTGTGCTAGAGAGTGTGTTGTAGAAAGTTAGGTGTCGGTTTTACCCTCTCAAAAGTCTCATTTAGGTCAGTGCTTGGCAAAGAAATCTACTTTCTGTCATTCTGACTTAAAGCATCTGATTCCTTTTTTTCTGCCTTACCAAACTAAGTAGAAGAGTTTGCTTGAGAGTCCTCCCTCTTCTTATCTATGTTCCTTACTTTGTGCACATTGGAACACACTAACTTAACCATCGATCCTCCTTTGAATAGTTTCATTTGACTTCTTACTGTTGTTGAGAACGAATACGATATTTGGTTTTAGTATGATCATGTGTTTTAAGTTATGGCCACTAACCAGAATTGACCTTGAACTAAAGATCATGTACACAAGTTTTAGAAGTTTGTAATAAGAAAGTTCATGTGCCATAACAAATTTTATATAGAAGTTTTAAGACATAATTTATTTTTAGTGCAATAGTTTATGGACAAAATTTTTTTAAAATGTTTTAGGCGGCCAAGTATACCAGAAAATAATCCTAGCAATACAAGAATATAAGACCGGGCATGTTACTATATAACTTTCTAGATTGTATACCATAGTAGGGGTAACAATTTTTTTTTCTTGGTCAACTTTAAAAGAATCCATTTCCAATAAAAGCAGAAGGTAGATCTTTCTACATTGTATTCCCCCAAAATCAAATCCAACGTCGGGTTCGGCCGAGTGAGAGAGGTCATTTTCAGGTTAATCTTTTTCTAATGTCGCACTCAAAAATATAAAAATACTTCTTGGGTTAATATTAGTAATATTACTTATATATATATATAAGGTTAAATATTACATCTTCGGTATTACTTTAATTGGTGTTTAAAAAAATATTTTTTTGAAAAATAATTGATGTTTTCATTGTTCTAAATATAATTTAATATCATTTGAATTTTGTGACCAATTACAAAATATTTTATTTATTTTTTATTGGTTGAACTAATATCATTTAAATATATTTTTATGTAATTAAGATATATTGTATAAAAATTTATATTTTTAATATATGTACAAAAACTTTAAACACCAGTATATATAAAAATACTATATACAAAGGGTTAAATAGTAGTTTGGTCAGGCCTAGGAGTGGCTCCACGATTTGGATATGCCAGGGACCCACAGAAGAAGAGGAATACTTCAATGATAATTACGTCATCTCACCTTGTCGTAGTAAAACCATGATTAACCCGGAATTTTTAGAGTGAGGTTCTTATCGGAAGTTAAGAAACAGTTTTTTAACTTCCGCTAAGAACCTCGTCCTAAGAATCCTAAGAATTCTGGGTTAATCATGCTCTAAAATCTTAAAAAAAATCTAAATATCTATGCATGGCTGGCGGTGTTAATATAATTGTTAATATCTAAATGTTCTTTCTCAGCCCCAACTCTCCGGGAGATTATCACCGGCGGTGTTAATATAATTGATAGGAGTTTTGAGCCATTTTTATTTGGTTAGTGGTGGGGAAAAAGGCAAAGAAAGAAAATAAAAGTCTTGTCCATGTTTTCAGAGGACCGAATCTTGTGGTGTATCACTTATGCATGGCTGTGAAGCCTCTGTGTAGTCTGTAAAGCTTACGCGAGGATTTTCTTGCTCCCTCTCTTTCTCTCTCTATGATAATACTGTCTCTCACACCATTCCCTTTGGCCTTCTGTCTATCTGTTTACACCTCTCTTTCGTTTCTTTTGGCTCTATTTACTTACCCTCTCTCGATGATAACGACTTGAAAGTTGAAACCCACCTCAATAAAGAAACAAAATATTCTCAAATTATTCCCTTCTAAGCCTACTGTCTTGCTCGTGTTAAGGGTCACTTCTCTCTCTCTTTTTGTATGTTTCTTTTGAGTGGCCGTGAAGGTGTGTCATTCAGCTGGTGCCCTGTCCTGGTTAGTCCATTTTTGTTCTTTTTCGAAATAGCTGGGCTGTTAGGAGCATGTTTATTGCGAGTCTCTTAGGTTGGGATTCTTAGCGTAATATAAGATACAGTCTCTTAGCTTTTAACTAAAAAAACTAAGTGACGTTTTTTTAAGAAACAGTTTCTTAACTTCCGCTAAGAACCTCACTCTAAGAACCCCAGGTTAATCATTGTCTTATATCTCTTATTTAAGAGACGTGTCTTAGCTTTTTTAGTTAAAAGTTAAGAGACCGTATCTTATATTACGCTAAGAACCCCAACATAAGAGACCTCCAATAAACATGCTCTTAGAATCATATATTGTCGTTGGTATCATCTTCAGTGTTTGACTTGTGCTTGTTTGTTTTCTTGCTTCTTTTTCAATAACTTTAGATGCGTGTTCCTT